>NW_027276624.1:0-37036 GCF_030028105.1 Mobula birostris | reverse complement strand
CTCCCCTTCTAACTACATAAAACAAGTGCCGTCCTCCCCATCTATCTGCACAAAATCAGTGCCATCCTCCCCATCCATCTACATAAAACCAGTGCCATCCTACCCATCTATCTACATAAAACCAGTGCCGTCCTCCCCATCTATCTACATAAAACCAGTCCTGTCCTCTGCATTTCTCTACATAAAACCAGTGCCACCCTACCCATCTATATACATAATACCAGTGCCGTACTCTCCATCTCTCTCATAAAACCAGTACCGTCCTCCCAATCTGTCTGCATAAAACCAGTGTCGTCCTCCCCATCAATCTAGATAAAACCAGTGCCGTCGTACCCAACGAACTAGATAAAACCAGTGCCATCCTCCCCATTTAACTACATATACCAGTGCCGTCGTCTCCATCTCTCTGCATAAAACCAGTGCCATCTTCCTCATCTATCTGCATAAGACCATTGCCGTCCTACCCATCTATCTACATAAAACCAGTGCCGTGCTACTGATCCATCAACATAAAACCAGTGTCGTCCTCCCCATCTATCTACATAAAACCAGTGCCGTCCTCCCCATCCATCTACATAAAACCAGTGCCGTCCTCCCCATCTATCTACATAAAACCAGTGCCATCTTCCTCATCTATCTGCATAAGACCATTGCCGTCCTACCCATCTATCTACATAAAACCAGTGCCGTGCTACTGATCCATCAACATAAAACCAGTGTCGTCCTCCCCATCTATCTACATAAAACCAGTGCAGTCCACCCCTTCTATCTAAATAAAACCAGTGCCCGTTCTCTCCATCTCTCTATATGAATCCAGTGCCGTCCTGCACATCTCTCTACATATAACCAGTGCCTTCCTACTGATCCATCAACATAAAACCAGTGCCATCCACCCCATCTCTCTAAATAAAACCAGTGCCCTCCTACCCATCTAACTACATAAAACCAGTGCCGTCCTCCTCATCTATCTACATAAAACCGGTGCCGTCCTACCCATCTATCTGCATAAAACCAGTGCCGTCCCACCCATCTATCTGCAGAAAACCAGTGCCACCCTACAAATCTATATACATAATACCAGTGCCGTACTCTCCATCTCTCTCATCAAACCAGTACCGTCCTCCCCATCTGTCTGCATAAAACCAGTGTCGTCCTCCCCATCTATCTAGATAAAACCAGTGCCGTCGTAGCCAACGAACTAGATAAAGCAGCGCCATCCTCCCCATCTAACTACATAATGCCAGTGCCGTCCTCTCCATCTCTCTACATAAAACCAGTGCCATCTTCCTCCTCTATCTACATAAGACCATTGCCGTCCTGCCCATCTATATACATAATACCATTGCCGTCCTACCCATCTATCTACATAAAACCAGTGCCGTCCTCTCCATCTCTCTACATAAAACCACTTTTGTCCTCCCCATCTATCTACATAAAACCAGTGCCGTGCTACTGATCCATCAATATAAAACCAGTGCCATCCACCCCATCTCTCTAAATAAACCAGTGCCGTCCTACCCACCCGTCTACATAAAACCAGTGCCATCCTACCCATCTAACTACATAAAACCTGTGCCGTCCTCCCCAACTAAGTACATAAAACCAGTGTCATCCTCCCCATCTATCTACATAAAACCAGTGCCGTCCTCCCCATCTATCTATATAAAACTAGTGCCATCCTTTCCATGTCTCTACATAATACCAGTGCCGTCCTCCCCATCTAAATGTATAAAACAAGTGCCGTGCTCCCCATCTATCTACATAAAATCAGTGCCATCCTACCCATCTATATACATAATACCAGTGCCGTACTCTCCATCTCTCTCATAAAACCAGTACTGTCCTCACCATCTGTCTGCATAAAACCAGTGCCGTCCTCTCCATCTCTCCACATAAAACCAGTGCCATCTTCCTCATCTATCTGCATAAGACTATTGCCGTCCTACCCATCTATCTACATAAAACCAGTGCCGTGCTACTGATCCATCAACATAATACCACTGCCGTCCACCCCATCTAACTTCATAAAACAAGTGCCGTCCTCCCCATCTCTCTACATAAAATCAGTGCCATCTTCCTCATCTATCTACATAAGACCATTGCCATCCTACCCATCCATATACATAATACCAGTGCCGTACTCTCCATCTCTCTACATGAATCCAGTGCCATCCTCCACTTCTCTCTACATAAAACCAGTGCCATCCTACTCATCTATCTACATAAAACCAGTGCCGTCCTACTGATCCATCAACTTAAAACCAGTGCCATCCACCCCATCTCTCTAAATACAACCAGTGCCCTCCTACCCATCTAACTACATAAAACCAGTGCCATCCTTTCATTCTCTCTGCATAATACCAGTGCCGTCCTACCCATCTATCTACATAAAACTAGTCCTGTCCTCTGCATCTCTCTACATAAAACCAGTGCCACCCTACCCATCTATATACATAATACCAGTGCCGTACTCTCCATCTCTCTCATAAAACCAGTACCGTCCTCCACATCTGTCTGCATAAAACCAGTGTCATCCTCCCCATCAATCTAGATAAAACCAGTGCCGTCGTACCCCAACGAACTAGATAAAACCAGTGCCATCCTCCCCATCTAACTACATAATACCAGTGCGCGCTCTCCATCTCTCTACATAAAACCAGTGCCATCTTCCTCATCTATCTACATAAAACCAGTGCCATCCTGCCCATCTAACTACATAAAACCAGTGCCGTCCTCCCCATTTATCTACATAAAACCAGTGCCATCTTCCTCATCTATCTGCATAAGACCATTGCCGTCCTACCCATCCTATCTGCATAAAAGCAGTGCCGTGCTACTGATCCATCACATAAAACCAGTGTCGTCCTCCCCATCTATCTACATAAAACCAGTGCCCGTTCTCTCCATCTCTCTACATAATACCAGTGCAGTCCTCTCCATCTCTCTTCATAAAACCAGTGCCATCTTCCTCATCTATCTGCATAAGACCATTGCCGTCCTACCTATCTATCTACATAAAACCAGTGCCGTGCTACTGATCCATCAACATAAAACCAGTGCCATCCACCCCATCTCTCTAAATAAAACCAGTGCCGTCCTACCCACCCATCTACATAAAACCAGTGTCATCCTCCCATCTATGTACATAAAACCAGTGCCGTCCTCCCCATCTATCTATATAAAACTACTGCCATCCTTTCCATCTCTCTACATAATACCAGTGCCGTCCTCCCCATCTAACTACATAAAACCAGTGCCGTCCTCCCCATCTATCTACATAAAATCAGTGCCATCCTACTCATCTATCTACATAAATCCAGTGCCATCCTCCCCATCTATCTACATAAAACCAGTGCTGTCCTCCCCATCTATCTACATAAAACCAGTGCCATCCTCCCCATCTATCTACATAAAACCAGTCTGTCCTCTGTATCTCTCTACATAAAACCAGTGCCACCCTACCAATCTATGTACATAATACCAGTGCCGTACTCTCCATCTCCCTCATAAAACCAGTACCGTCCTCCCCATCTAACTACATAAACAAGTGCCGTCCTCCCCATCTATCTACACAAAATCAGTGCCATCCTACTCATCTATCTACATAAATCCAGTGCCATCCTCCCCATCTATCTACATAAAACCAGTGCTGTCCTCCCCATCTATCTACATAAAACCAGTGCCGTCCTCCCCATCTATCTACATAAAACCAGTCCTGTCCTCTGTATCTCTCTACATAAAACCAGTGCCACCCTACCAATCTATGTACATAATACCAGTGCCGTACTCTCCATCTCCCTCATAAAACCAGTACCGTCCTCCCCATCTGTCTGCATAAAACCAGTGTCGTCCTCCCCATCAATCTAGATAAAACCAGTGCCGTCGTACCCAACGAACTAGATAAAACCAGTGCCAACCTCCCCATCTAACTACATAATACCAGTGCCGTCCTCTCCATCTCTCTACATAAAACCAGTGCCATCTTCCTCATCTATCTGCTTAAGACCATTGCCGTCCTACCGATCTATCTACATAAAACCAGTGCCGTGCTACTGATCCATCAACATAAAACCAGTGTCGTCCTCCCCATCTATCTACAGAAAAACAGTGCCGTCCTCCCCATCTATCTATATAAAACTAGAGCCATCCTTTCCATCTCTCTACATAATACCAGTGCCGTTCTCCCCATCTAACTACATAAAACCAGTCCTGTCCTCTGCATCTCTCTACATAAAACCAGTGCCACCCTACCCATCTATATACATAATACCAGTGCCGTACTCTCCATCTCTCTCATAAAACCAGTACCGTCCTCCCCATCTGTCTGCATAAAACCAGTCTTGTCCTCCCCATCAATCTAGATAAAACCAGTGCCGTCGTACCCAACGAACTAGATAAAACCAGTGCCAACCTCCCCATCGAACGACATAATACCAGTGCCGTCCTCTCCATCTCTCTACATAAAACCAGTGCCATCTTCCTCATCTATCTGCTTAAGACCATTGCCGTCCTACCCACCTATCTACATAAAACCAGAGCCGTACTACTGATCCATCAACATAAAACCAGTGTCGTCCTCCCCATCTATCTACAGAAAAACAGTGCCGTCCTCCCCATCTATCTATATAAAACTAGTGCCATCCTTTCCATCTCTCTACATAATACCAGTGCCGTCCTCCCCATCGAACTACATAAAACAAGTGCCGTCCTCCCCATCTATCTACATAAAATCAGTGCCATCCTACTCATCTATCTACATAAAACCAGTGCCGTCCTCCCCATCTATCTACAGAAAACCAGTCCTGTTCTCTGCATCTCTCTACATAAAACCAGTGCCACCCTACCCATCTATATACATAATACCAGTGCCGTACTCTCCATCTCTCTCATAAAACCAGTACCGTCCTCCCCATCTGTCTGCATAAAACCAGTGTTGTCCTCCCCATCAATCTAGATAAAACCAGTGCCGTCGTACCAACGAACTAGATAAAACCAGTGCTATCCTCCCCATCTAACTACATAATACCAGTGCCGTCCTCTCCATCTCTCTACATAAAACCAGTGCCATCTTCCTCATCTATCTGCATAAGGCCATTGCCGTCGTACCCATCTATCTACATAAAACCAGTGCCGTGCTACTGATCCATCAACATAAAACCAGTGTCGTCCTCCCCAACTATCTACATGAAACCAGTGCAGTCCACCCCTTCTATCTACATAAAACCAGTGCCCTTTCTCTCCATCTCTCTACATGAATCCAGTGCCGTCCTCCACATCTATCTACATAAAACCAGTGCCATCCTACTCATCTATCTACATAAAACCAGTGCCGTCCTGCTGATCCATCAACATAAAACCAGTGCCATCCACCCCATCTCTCTAAATAAAACCAGTGCCCTCCTACCCGTCTAACTACATAAAAACAGTGCCGTCCTCCTCATCTATCTACATAAAACCAGTGCCGTCCTGCCCATCTATATACATAATACCATTGCCGTCCTACTCATCTATATACATAAAACCAGTGCCGTCCTCTCGATCTCTCTACATAAAACCACTTTTGTCCTCCCCATCTATCTACATAAAACCAGTGCCGTCCTCAACATCTCTCTTCATAAAACCAGTGCCGTCCTACCCATCTATCTACGTAAAACCAGTGCCGTCCTCCCCATCTAACTACATAATACCAGTGCCGTCCTCTCCATCTCTCTACATAAAACCAGTGCCATCTTCCTCATCTATCTACATAAAACCAGTGCCATCCACCCCGTCTCTCTGAATAAAACCAGTGCTGTCCTACCCACCCCGTCTACATAAAACCAGTGCCATCCTACCCATCTAACTACATAAAACCTGTGCCGTGCTACTGATCCATCAACATAAAACCAGTGCCATCCTCCCTATCTATCTACATAAAACCAGTGACCGTCCTCCCCATCTATCTACATAAAGCCAGTGCCATCCTACCCATCTATCTACATAAAACCAGTGCCGTCCTCCCCATCTATCTACATAAAACCAGTCCTGTGCTCTGCATCTCTCTACATAAAACCAGTGCCACCGTACCCATCTATATACATAATACCAGTGCCGTACTCTCCATCTCTCTCATAAAACCAGTACCGTCCTCCCCATCTGTCTGCATAAACCCAGTGTCGTTCTCCCCATCAATCTAGATAAAACCAGTGCCGTCGTACCCAACGAACTAGATAAAACCAGTGCCATCCTCCCCATCTAACTACATAATACCAGTGCCGTCCTCTCCATCTCTCTACATAAACCAATGCCATCTTCCTCATCTATCTGCATAAGACCATTGCCGTGCTACCCATCTATCTACATAAAAGCAGTGCCGTGCTACTGATCCATCAACATAAAACCAGTGTTGTCCTCCCCATCTATCTACATAAAACCAGTGCAGTCCACCCCATCTATCTATATAAAACTAGTGCCATCCTTTTCATCTCTCTACATAATACCAGTGTCGTCCTCCCCATCAATCTAGATAAAACCAGTGCCGTCCTACCCAACGAACTAGATAAAACCAGTGCCATCCTCCCCATATCTCTAAATAAAACCAGTGCCGTCCTACCCACCCATCTACATAAAACCAGTGCCATCCTAGCCATCTAACTACATGAAACCTTTGCCGTCCTCCCCAACTAAGTACATAAAACCAGTGTCATCCTCCCCATCTATATACATAAAACCAGTGCCGTCCTCCCCATCTATCTATATAAAACTAGTGCCATCCTTTCCATCTCTCTACATAATACCAGTGCCGTCCTCCCCATCTAACTACATAAAACCAGTGCCGTCCTCCCCATCTCTCTACATAATACCAGTGCCGTCCTCCCCATCTAACTACATAAAACCAGTGCCGTCCTCCCCATCTATCTACATAAAACCAGTGCCATCCTACACATCTATCTACATAAAACCAGTGCCGTCCTCCCCTTCTATCTACATAAAACCAGTCCTGTCCTCTGCATCTCTCTACATAAAACAAGTGCCACCCTACCCATCTATATACATAATACCAGTGCCGTACTCTCCATCTCTCTCATAAAACCGGTACCGTCCTCCCCATCTGTCTGCATAAAACCAGTGTCGTCCTCCCCATCAATCTAGATAAAACCAGTGCCGTCGTACCCAACGAACTAGATAAAACCAGTGCCAACCTCCCCATCTAACTACATAATACCAGTGCCGTCCTCTCCATCTCTCTACATAAAACCAGTGCCATCTTCCTCATCTATCTGCTTAAGACCATTGCCGTCCTACCCATCTATCTACATAAAACCAGTGCCGTGCTACTGATCCATCAACATAAACCAGTGTCGTCCTCCCCATCTATCTACAGAAAAACAGTGCCGTCCTCCCCATCTATCTATATAAAACTAGTGCCATCCTTTCCATCTCTCTACATAATACCAGTGCCATCCTCCCCATCTAACTACATAAAACAAGTGCCGTCCTCCCCATCTATCTACATAAAATCAGTGCCATCCTACTCATCTATCTACATAAAACCAGTGCCATCCTCCCCATCTATCTACATAAAAAAAGTGCCGTCCTACCCATCTATCTACGTAAAACCAGTGCCATCCTCCCCATCTAACTACATAATACCAGTGCCGTCCTCTCCATCTCTCTACATAAAACCAGTGCCATCTTCCTCATCTATCTACATAAGACCATTGCCGTCCTACCTATCTATCTACATAAAACCAGTGCCTTGCTCCTGATCCATCAACATAAAACCAGTGCCATCCACCCCATCTCTCTAAATAAAACCAGTGCCGTCCTACCCACCCGTCTACATAAAACCAGTGCCATCCTACCCATCTAACTACATAAAACCTGTGCCGTCCTCCCCATCTGTCTGCATAAAACCAGTGTCGTTCTCCCCATCAATCTAGATAAAACCAGTGCCGTCGTACCCAACGAACTAGATAAAACCAGTACCATCCTCGCCATCTAACTACATAATACCAGTGCCGTCCTCTCCATCTCTCTACATAAAACCAGTGCCATCTTCCTTATCTATCTGCATAAGACTATTGCCGTCCTACCCATCTATCTACATAAAACCAGTGCCGTGCTACTGATCCATCAACATAAAACCAGTGCCATCCTCCCTATCTATCTACATAAAACCAGTGCCGTCCTCCCCATCTATCTACATAAAGCCAGTGCCATCCTACCCATCTATCTACATAAAACCAGTGCCGTCCTCCCCATCTATCTACATAAAACCAGTCCTGTCCTCTGCATCTCTCTACATAAAACCAGTGCCACCGTACCCATCTATATACATAATACCAGTGCCGTACTCTCCATCTCTCTCATAAAACCAGTACCGTCCTCCCCATCTGTCTGCATAAACCCAGTGTCGTTCTCCCCATCAATCTAGATAAAACCAGTGCAGTCGTACCCAACGAACTAGATAAAACCAGTGCCATCCTCCCCATCTAACTACATAATACCAGTGCCGTCCTCTCCATCTCTCTACATAAAACCAGTGCCATCTTCCTCATCTATCTGCATAAGACCATTGCCGTCCTACCCATCTATCTACATAAAAGCAGAGCCGTGCTACTGATCCATCAACATAAAACCAGTGTCGTCCTCCTCATCTATCTGCATAAAACCAGTGCAGTCCACCCCATCTATCAACATAAAACCAGTGCCCGTTCTCTCCATCTCTCTGTATGAATCCAGTGCTGTCCTCCATATCTCTCTACATCAAACCAGTGCCATCCTACTCATCTATCTACATAAAACCAGTGCCGTCCTACTGATCCATCAACATAAAACCAGTGCCGTCCCGCCCATCTATCTACATAAAACCAGTGCCACCCTACACATCTATATACATAATACCTGTGCCGTACCCTCCATCTCTCTCATTAAACCAGTACCGTCCTCCCCATCTGTCTGCATAAAACCAGTGTTGTCCTCCCCATCTATCTAGATAAAACCTGTGCCGTCGTACCCAACGAACTAGATAAAACCAGCGTCTTCCTCCCCATCTAACTACATAATACCAGTGCCGTCCTCTCCATCTCTCTACATACAACCAGTGCCATCTTACCTTTCTAACTACATAAAACCAGTGCCGTCCTCCCCAACTAAGTACAAAAAACCAGTATCATCCTCCCCATCTATCTACATAAAACCAGTGCCACCCTTTCCATCTCTCTACATAATACCAGTGCCGTCCTCCCCATCTATCTACATAAAACCAGTCCTGTCCTCTGCATCTCTCTACATAAAGCCAGTGCCACCCTACCCATCTGTCTGCATAAAACCTGTGTCGTTCTCCCCATAAATCTAGATAAAACCAGTGCCGTCGTACCCAACGAACTAGATAAAACCAGTGCCATCCTCCCCATCTAACTACGTAATACCAGTGCCGTCCTCTCCATCTCTCTACATAAAACAAGTGCCATCTTCCTCATCTATCTGCATAAGACCATTGCCGTCGTACCCATCTATCTACATAAAACCGGTGCCGTGCTACTGATCCATCAACATAAAACCAGTGTCGCCCTCCCCATCTAACTACATAAAACAAGTGCCGTCCTCCCCATCTATCTACATAAAATCAGTGCCATCCTACTCATCTATCTACATAAAACCAGTGCCATCCTCCCCATCTATCTACATAAAACCAGTGCCCGTTCTCTCCATCTCTCTACATGAATCCAGTGCCGTCCTCCACATCTATCTACATAAAACCAGTGCCATCCTACTCATCTATCTACATAAAACCAGTGCCGTCCTACTGATCCATCAACATAAAACCAGTGCCATCCACCCCATCTCTCTAAATAAAACCAGTGCCCTCCTACCCGTCTAACTACATAAAACCACTGCCGTCCTCCTCATCTATCTACATAAAACCAGTGCCGTCCTACCCATCTATATACATAATACCATTGCCGTCCTACCCATCTATATACATAAAACCAGTGCCGTCGTCTCGATCTCTCTACATAAAACCACTTTTGTCCTTCCCATCTATCTACATAAAACCAGTGCCGTCCTACCCATCTATCTACGTAAAACCAGTGCCATCCTCCCCATCTCTCTAAATAAAACCAATGCCGTCCTACCCACCCGTCTACATAAAACCAGTGCCATCCTCCCCATCTAACTACATAATACCAGTTCAGTCCTCTCCATCTCTCTACATAAAACCAGTGCCATCTTCCTCATCTATCTACATAAGACCATTGCCGTCCTACCTATCTATCTACATAAAACCAGTGCCGTGCTACTGATCCATCAACATAAAACCAGTGCCATCCACCCCATCTCTCTAGATAAAACCAGTGCCGTCCTACCCACCCGTCTACATAAAACCAGTGCCATCCTACCCATCTAACTACATAAAACCAGTGCCGTCCCACCCATCTATCTACATAAAACCAGTGCCACCCTACACATCTATATACATAATACCAGTGCCGTACCCTCCATCTCTCTCATAAAACCAGTACCGTCCTCCCCATCTGTCTGCATAAAACCAGTGTCGTCCTCCCCATCTATCTAGATAAAATCAGTGCCGTCGTACCCAACGAACTAGATAAAACCAGTGCCATCCTCGCCATCTAACTACATAATACCAGTGCCGTCCTCTCCATCTCTCTACATAAAACCAGTGCCATCTTCCTCATCTATCTGCATAAGACAATTGCCGTCCTACCCATCTATCTACATAAAACCAGTGCCGTCCTACTCATCCATCAACATAAAACCAGTGCCGTCCCACCCATCTATCTACATAAAACCAGTGCCACCCTACACATCTATATACATAATACCTGTGCCGTACCCTCCATCTCTCTCATAAAACCAGTAAAGTCCTCCCCATCTGTCTGCATAAAACCAGTGTCGTCCTCCCCATCTATCTAGATAAAACCAGTGCCGTCGTACCCAACGAACTAGATAAAACCAGCGCCTTCCTCCCGATCTAACTACATAAAACCAGTGCCGTCCTCCCCAACTAAGTACAAAAAACCAGTATCATCCTCCCCATCCATCTACATAAAACCAGTGCCATCCTTTCCATCTCTCTACATCATACCAGTGCCGTCCTCCCCATCTATCTACATAAAACCAGTCCTGTCCTCTGCATCTCTCTACATAAAACCAGTGCCACCCTACCCATCTATATACATAATACCATTGCTGTACTCTCCATCTCTCTCATAAAACCAGTACCGTCCTACCCATCTGTCTGCATAAACCCAGTGCCGTTCTCCCCATCAATCTAGATAAAACCAGTGCCGTCGTACCCAACGAACTAGATAAAACCAGTACCATCCTCGCCATCTAACTACATAATACCAGTGCCGTCCTCTCCATCTCTCTACATAAAACCAGTGCCATCTTCCTTATCTATCTGCATAAGACTATTGCCGTCCTACCCATCTATCTACATAAAACCAGTGCCGTGCTACTGATCCATCAACATAAAACCAGTGCCGTCCTCCCCATCTATCTACATAAAGCCAGTGCCATCCTACCCATCTATCTACATAAAACCAGTCCTGTCCTCTGCATCTCTCTACATAAAACCAGTGCCACCGTACCCATCTATATACATAATACCAGTGCCGTACTCTCCATCTCTCTCATAAAACCAGTACCGTCCTCCCCATCTGTCTGCATAAACCCAGTGTCGTTCTCCCCATCAATCTAGATAAAACCAGTGCCGTCGTGCCCAACGAACTAGATAAAACCAGTGCCATCCTCCCCATCTAACTACATAATACCAGTGCCGTCCTCTCCATCTCTCTACATAAAACCAATGCCATCTTCCTCATCTATCTGCATAAGACCATTGCCGTCCTACCCATCTATCTACATAAAAGCAGTGCCGTGCTACTGATCCATCAACATAAAACCAGTGTCGTCCTCCCCATCTATCTACATAAAACCAGTGCAGTCCACCCCATCTATCTATATAAAACTAGTGCCATCCTTTTCATCTCTCTACATAATACCAGTGTCGTCCTCCCCATCAATCTAGATAAAACCAGTGCCGTCCTACCCAACGAACTAGATAAAACCAGTGCCATCCTCCCCATCTCTCTAAATAAAACCAGTGCCGTCCTACCCACCCATCTACATAAAACCAGTGCCATCCTAGCCATCTAACTACATGAAACCTGTGCCGTCGTCCCCAACTAAGTACATAAAACCAGTGTCATCCTCCCCATCTATATACATAAAACCAGTGCCGTCCTCCCCATCTATCTATATAAAACTAGTGCCATCCTTTCCATCTCTCTACATAATACCAGTGACATCCTCCCCATCTAACTACATAAAACCAGTGCCGTCCTCCCCATCTCTCTACATAATACCAGTGCCGTCCTCCCCATCTAACTACATAAAACCAGTGCCGTCCTCCCCATCTATCTACATAAAACCAGTGCCATCCTACACATCTATCTACATAAAACCAGTGCCGTCCTCCCCTTCTATCTACATAAAACCAGTCCTGTCCTCTGCATCTCTCTACATAAAACAAGTGCCACCCTACCCATCTATATACATAATACCAGTGCCGTACTCTCCATCTCTCTCATAAAACCAGTACCGTCCTCCCTATCTGTCTGCATAAAACCAGTGTTGTCCTCCCCATCTATCTAGATAAAACCTGTGCCGTCGTACCCAACGAACTAGATAAAACCAGCGTCTTCCTCCCCATCTAACTACATAATACCAGTGCCGTCCTCTCCATCTCTCTACATACAACCAGTGCCATCTTACCTTTCTAACTACATAAAACCAGTGCCGTCCTCCCCAACTAAGTACAAAAAACCAGTATCATCCTCCCCATCTATCTACATAAAACCAGTGCCACCCTTTCCATCTCTCTACATAATACCAGTGCCGTCCTCCCCATCTATCTACATAAAACCAGTCCTGTCCTCTGCATCTCTCTACATAAAGCCAGTGCCACCCTACCCATCTGTCTGCATAAAACCTGTGTCGTTCTCCCCATCAATCGAGATAAAACCAGTGCCGTCGTACCCACCGATCTAGATAAAACCAGTGCCAACCTCCCCATCTAACTACATAATACCAGTGCCGTCCTCTCCATCTCTCTACATAAAACCAGTGCCATCTTCCTCATCTATCTGCTTAAGACCATTGCCGTCCTACCGATCTATCTACATAAAACCAGTGCCGTGCTACTGATCCATCAACATAAAACCAGTGTCGTCCTCCCCATCTATCTACAGAAAAACAGTGCCGTCCTCCCCATCTATCTATATAAAACTAGTGCCATCCTTTCCATCTCTCTACATAATACCAGTGCCGTCCTCCCCATCTAACTACATAAAACAAGTGCCGTCCTCCCCATCTATCTACATAAAATCAGTGCCATCCTACTCATCTATCTACATAAAACCAGTGCCATCCTCCCCATCTATCTACATAAAACCAGTGCCGTCCTCCCCATTTGTCTACATAAAACCAGTGCCATCCAACCCATCTATCTACATAAAACCAGTGCCGTCCTCCCCATCTATCTACATAAAACCAGTCCTGTCCTCTGCATCTCTCTACATAAAACCAGTGCCACTCTACCCATGTATATACATAATACCAGTGCCGTACTCTCCATCTCTCTCATAAAACCAGTACCGTCCTCCCCATCTGTCTGCATAAAACCAGTGTCGTCCTCCCCATCAATCTAGATAAAACCAGTGCCGTCGTACCCAACGAACTAGATAAAACCAGCGCCATCCTCCCCATCTAACTACATAATACCAGTGCCGTCCTCTCCATCTCTCTACATAAAACAAGTGCCATCTTCCTCATCTATCTGCATAAGACCATTGCCGTCGTACCCATCTATCTACATAAAACCGGTGCCGTGCTACTGATCCATCAACATAAAACCAGTGTCGCCCTCCCCAACTATCTACATGAAACCAGTGCAGTCCACCCCTTCTATCTACATAAAACCAATGCCCGTTCTCTCCATTTCTCTACATGAATCCAGTGCCATCCTCCACAGCTATCTAAATAAAACCAGTGCCATCCTACTCATCTATCTACATAAAACCAGTGCCATCCACCCCATCTCTCTAAATAAAACCAGTGCCCTCCTACCCGTCTAACTACATAAAACCAGTGCCGTCCTCTCGATCTCTCTACATAAAACCACTTTTGTACTCCCCAACTATCTACATAAAAAAAGTGCCGTCCTCTCCATCTCTCTACGTAAAACCAGTGCCATCCTCCCCATCTAACTACATAATACCAGTGCCGTCCTCTCCATCTCTCTACATAAAACCAGTGCCATCTTCCTCATCTATCTGTATAAGACCATTGCTGTCCTACCCATCTATCAACATAAAACCAGTGCCGTGCTCCTGATCCATCAACATAAAACCAGTGCCATCCACCCCATCTCTCTAAATAAAACCAGTGCCGTCCTACCCACCCGTCTACATAAAACCAGTGCCATCCTACCCATCTAACTACATAAAACCAGTGCCGTCCTCCCCATCTATCTACATAAAGCCAGTGCCGTCCTCCATATCTCTCTACATCAAACCAGTGCCATCCTACTCTTCTATCTACATAAAACCAGTGCCGTCCTACTGATCCATCAACATAAAACCAGTGCCGTCCCGCCCATCTATCTACATAAAACCAGTGCCACCCTACACATCTATATACATAATACCTGTGCCGTACCCTCCATCTCTCTCATTAAACCAGTACCGTCCTCCCTATCTGTCTGCATAAAACCAGTGTTGTCCTCCCCATCTATCTAGATAAAACCTGTGCCGTCGTACCCAACGAACTAGATAAAACCAGCGTCTTCCTCCCCATCTAACTACATAATACCAGTGCCGTCCTCTCCATCTCTCTACATACAACCAGTGCCATCTTACCTTTCTAACTACATAAAACCAGTGCCGTCCTCCCCAACTAAGTACAAAAAACCAGTATCATCCTCCCCATCTATCTACATAAAACCAGTGCCACCCTTTCCATCTCTCTACATAATACCAGTGCCGTCCTCCCCATCTATCTACATAAAACCAGTCCTGTCCTCTGCATCTCTCTACATAAAGCCAGTGCCACCCTACCCATCTGTCTGCATAAAACCTGTGTCGTTCTCCCCATCAATCTAGATAAAACCAGTGCCGTCGTACCCAACGAACTAGATAAAACCAGTGCCATCCTCCCCATCTAACTACGTAATACCAGTGCCGTCCTCTCCATCTCTCTACATAAAACAAGTGCCATCTTCCTCATCTATCTGCATAAGACCATTGCCGTCGTACCCATCTATCTACATAAAACCGGTGCCGTGCTACTGATCCATCAACATAAAACCAGTGTCGCCCTCCCCATCTAACTACGTAAAACAAGTGCCGTCCTCCCCATCTATCTACATAAAATCAGTGCCATCCTACTCATCTATCTACATAAAACCAGTGCCATCCTCCCCATCTATCTACATAAAACCAGTGCCCGTTCTCTCCATCTCTCTACATGAATCCAGTGCCGTCCTCCACATCTATCTACATAAAACCAGTGCCATCCTACTCATCTATCTACATAAAACCAGTGCCGTCCTACTGATCCATCAACATAAAACCAGTGCCATCCACCCCATCTCTCTAAATAAAACCAGTGCCCTCCTACCCGTCTAACTACATAAAACCACTGCCGTCCTCCTCATCTATCTACATAAAACCAGTGCCGTCCTACCCATCTATATACATAATACCATTGCCGTCCTACCCATCTATCTACATAAAACCAGTGCCGTCCTACTCATCCATCAACATAAAACCAGTGCCGTCCCACCCATCTATCGACATAAAACCAGTGCCACCCTACACATCTATATACATAATACCTGTGCCGTACCCTCCATCTCTCTCATAAAACCAGTAAAGTCCTCCCCATCTGTCTGCATAAAACCAGTGTCGTCCTCCCCATCTATCTAGATAAAACCAGTGCCGTCGTACCCAACGAACTAGATAAAACCAGCGCCTTCCTCCCCATCTAACTACATAATACCAGTGCCGTACTCTCCATCTCTCTACATAAAACCAGTGCCATCTTACCTTTCTAACTACATAAAACCAGTGCCGTCCTCCCCAACTAAGTACAAAAAACCAGTATCATCCTCCCCATCCATCTACATAAAACCAGTGCCATCCTTTCCATCTCTCTACATAATACCAGTGCCATCCTCCCCATCTATCTACATAAAACCAGTCCTGTCCTCTGCATCTCTCTACATAAAACCAGTGCCACCCTACCCATCTGTCTGCATAAACCCAGTGTCGTTCTCCCCATCAATCTAGATGAAACCAGTGCCGTCGTACCTTACGAACTAGATAAAACCAGTGCCATCCTCCCCATCTAACTACATAATACCAGTGCCGTCCTCTCCATCTCTCTACATAAAACCAGTGCCATCTTCCTCATCTATCTGCATAAGGCTATTGCCGTCCTACCCATCTATGTACATAAAACCAGTGCAGTCCTCGCCATCCATCTATATAAAACTAGTGCCATCCTTTCCATCTCTCTACAGAATACCAGTGCCGTCCTACCCATCTATATACATAAAACCAGTGCCGTCGTCTCGATCTCTCTACATAAAACCACTTTTGTCCTCCCCATCTATCTACATAAAACCAGTGCCGTCCTACCCATCTATCTACGTAAAACCAGTGCCATCCTCCCCATCTCTCTAAATAAAACCAATGCCGTCCTACCCACCCGTCTACATAAAACCAGTGCCATCCTCCCCATCTAACTACATAATACCAGTTCAGTCCTCTCCATCTCTCTACATAAAACCAGTGCCATCTTCCTCATCTATCTACATAAGACCATTGCCGTCCTACCTATCTATCTACATAAAACCAGTGCCGTGCTACTGATCCATCAACATAAAACCAGTGCCATCCACCCCATCTCTCTAAATAAAACCAGTGCCGTCCTACCCACCCGTCTACATAAAACCAGTGCCATCCTACCCATCTAACTACATAAAACCAGTGCCGTCCCACCCATCTATCTACATAAAACCAGTGCCACCCTACACATCTATATACATAATACCAGTGCCGTACCCTCCATCTCTCTCATAAAACCAGTACCGTCCTCCCCATCTGTCTGCATAAAACCAGTGTCGTCCTCCCCATCTATCTAGATAAAATCAGTGCCGTCGTACCCAACGAACTAGATAAAACCAGTGCCATCCTTGCCATCTAACTACATAATACCAGTGCCGTCCTCTCCATCTCTCTACATAAAACCAGTGCCATCTTCCTCATCTATCTGCATAAGACAATTGCCGTCCTACCCATCTATCTACATAAAACCAGTGCCGTCCTACTCATCCATCAACATAAAACCAGTGCTGTCCCACCCATCTATCTACATAAAACCAGTGCCACCCTACACATCTATATACATAATACCTGTGCCGTACCCTCCATCTCTCTCATAAAACCAGTAAAGTCCTCCCCATCTGTCTGCATAAAACCAGTGTCGTCCTCCCCATCTATTTAGATAAAACCAGTGCCGTCGTACCCAACGAACTAGATAAAACCAGCGCCTTCCTCCCGATCTAACTACATAAAACCAGTGCCGTCCTCCCCAACTAAGTACAAAAAACCAGTATCATCCTCCCCATCCATCTACATAAAACCAGTGCCATCCTTTCCATCTCTCTACATAATACCAGTGCCGTCCTCCCCATCTATCTACATAAAACCAGTCCTGTCCTCTGCATCTCTCTACATAAAACCAGTGCCACCCTACCCATCTGTCTGCATAAACCCAGTGCCGTTCTCCCCATCAATCTAGATGAAACCAGTGCCGTCGTACCTTACGAACTAGATAAAACCAGTGCCATCCTCCCCATCTAACTACATAATACCAGTGCCGTCCTCTCCATCTCTCTACATAAAACCAGTGCCATCTTCCTCATCTATCTGCATAAGGCTATTGCCGTCCTACCCATCTATGTACATAAAACCAGTGCCGTCCTCCCCATCTATCTACATAAAACCAGTGCCATCCTACCCATCTATCTACATAAAACCAGTGCCGTCCTCCCCATCTATCTACATAAAACCAGTGCCATCCATTCCATCTCTCTAGATAAAACCAGTGCCACCCTCCCCATCTAACTACATAATACCAGTGCCGTACTCTCCATCTCTCTCATAAAACCAGTACCGTCCTCCCCATCTGTCTGCATAAAACCAGTGTCGTTCTCCCCATCAATCTAGATAAAACCAGTGCCGTCGTACCCAACGAACTAGATAAAACCAGTGCCATCCTCCCCATCTAACTACGTAATACCAGTGCCGTCCTCTCCATCTCTCTACATAAAACCAGTGCCATTTTCCTCATCTATCTGCATAAGACCATTGCCGTCCTACCCATCTATCTGCATAAAAGCAGTGCCGTGCTACTGATCCATCAACATAAAAGCAGTGTCGTCCTCCCCATCTATCTACATAAACCCAGTGCCCGTTCTCTCCATCTCTCTACATGAATCCAGTGCCGTCCTCCACATCTCTCTACATCAAACCAGTGCCATCCTACTCATCTATCTACATAAAACCAGTGCCGTCCTACCCAACTATATACATAATACCATTGCCGTCCTACCCATCTATATACATAAAACCAGTGCCGTCGTCTCGATCTCTCTACATAAAACCACTTTTGTTCTCCCCATTTGACTACATAAAACCAGTGCCGTCCTACCCATCTATCTACGTAAAACCAGTGCCATCCTCCCCATCTCTCTAAATAAAACCAATGCCGTCCTACCCACCCGTCTACATAAAACCAGTGCCATCCTCCCCATCTAACTACATAATACCAGTTCAGTCCTCTCCATCTCTCTACATAAAACCAGTGCCATCTTCCTCATCTATCTACATAAGACCATTGCCGTCCTACCTATCTATGAACATAAAACCAGTGCCGTGCTACTGATCCATCAACATAAAACCAGTGCCATCCACCCCATCTCTCTAAATAAAACCAGTGCCGTCCTACCCACCCGTCTACATAAAACCAGTGCCATCCTGCCCATCTAACTACATAAAACCAGTGCCGTCCCACCCATCTATCTACATAAAACCAGTGCCACCCTACACATCTATATACATAATACCTGTGCCGTACCCTCCATCTCTCTCATAAAACCAGTACCGTCCTCCCCATCTGTCTGCATAAAACCAGTGTCGTCCTCCCCATCTATCTAGATAAAATCAGTGCCGTCGTACCCAAGGAACTAGATAAAACCAGTGCCATCCTCGCCATCTAACTACATAATACCAGTGCCGTCCTCTCCATCTCTCTACATAAAACCAGTGCCATCTTCCTCATCTATCTACATAAAACCAGTGCCGTCCTCCCCAACTAAGTACAAAAAACCAGTATCATCCTCCCCATCCATCTACATAAAACCAGTGCCATCCTTTCCATCTCTCTACATAATACCAGTGCCATCCTCCCCATCTATCTACATAAAACCAGTCCTGTCCTCTGCATCTCTCTACATAAAACCAGTGCCACCCTACCCATCTGTCTGCATAAACCCAGTGTCGTTCTCCCCATCAATCTAGATGAAACCAGTGCCGTCGTACCTTACGAACTAGATAAAACCAGTGCCATCCTCCCCATCTAACTACATAATACCAGTGCCGTCCTCTCCATCTCTCTACATAAAACCAGTGCCATCTTCCTCATCTATCTGCATAAGGCTATTGCCGTCCTACCCATCTATGTACATAAAACCAGTGCAGTCCTCGCCATCCATCTATATAAAACTAGTGCCATCCTTTCCATCTCTCTACAGAATACCAGTGCCGTCCTCCCCATCTAACTACATAAAACAAGTGCCGTCCTCCCCATCTATCTACATAAAATCAGTGCCATCCTACTCATCTATCTACATAAAACCAGTGCCATCCTCCCTATCTATCTACGTAAAACCAGTGCCGTCCTCCCCATCTATCTACATAAAACCAGTGCCATCCTACCCATCTATCTACATAAAACCAGTGCCGTCCTCCCCATCTATCTACATAAAACCAGTGCCATCCTACCCATCTATCTACATAAAACCAGTGCCGTCCTCCCCATCTATCTACATAAAACCAGTGCCATCCATTCCATCTCTCTAGATAAAACCAGTGCCATCCTCCCCATCTAACTACATAATACCAGTGCCGTACTCTCCATCTCTCTCATAAAACCAGTACCGTCCTCCCCATCTGTCTGCATAAAACCAGTGTCGTTCTCCCCATCAATCTAGATAAAACCAGTGCCGTCGTACCCAACGAACTAGATAAAACCAGTGCCATCCTCCCCATCTAACTACGTAATACCAGTGCCGTCCTCTCCATCTCTCTACATAAAACCAGTGCCATTTTCCTCATCTATCTGCATAAGACCATTGCCGTCCTACCCATCTATCTGCATAAAAGCAGTGCCGTGCTACTGATCCATCAACATAAAAGCAGTGTCGTCCTCCCCATCTATCTACATAAAACCAGTGCCCGTTCTCTCCATCTCTCTACATGAATCCAGTGCCGTCCTCCACATCTCTCTACATCAAACCAGTGCCATCCTACTCATCTATCTACATAAAACCAGTGCCGTCCTACTGATCCATCAACATAAAACCAGTGCCGTCCCACCCATCTATCTACATAAAACCAGTGCCACCCTACACATCTATATACATAATACTAGTGCCGTACCCTCCATCTCTCTCATAAAACCAGTACCGTCCTCCCCATCTGTCTGCATAAAACCAGTGTCGTCCTCCCCATCTATCTAGATAAAACCAATGCCGTCGTACCCAACGAACTAGATAAAACCAGCGCCTTCCTCCCCATCTAAGTACATAAAACCAGTGCCATCTTCCTCATCTATCTACATAAGACCCTTGCCATCCTACCCATCTATATACATAATACCAGTGCCGTACTCTCCATCTCTCTACATGAATCCAGTGCCGTCCTCCACATCTCTCTACATAAAACCAGTGCAATCTTACCCATCTATATGCATAATACCAGTGCCGTACTCTCCATCTCTCTACATGAATCCAGTGCCGTCCTCCACATCTCTCTACATAATACCAGTGCCGTCCTCCCCATCTAACTACATAAAACAAGTGCCGTCCTCCCCATTTATCTACATAAAACCAGTGCCATCCTACCCATATATCTACATAAAACCAGTGCCGTCCTCCCCATCTATCTACATAATACCAGTGCCGTCCTCTCCATCTCTCTACATAAAACCAGTGCCTTCTTCCTCATCTATCTACATAAGACCATTGCCGTCCTACCTATCTATCTATATAAAACCAGTGCCGTGCTACTGATCCATCAACATAAAACCAGTGCCATCCACCCCATCTCTCTAAATAAAACCAGTGACATCCTACCCATCTATCTACATAAAACCAGTGCCGTCCTCCCCATCTATCTACATAAAACCAGTGCCATCCATTCCATCTCTCTATATAAAACCAGTGTCACCCTACCCATCTATATACATAATACCAGTGCCGTACTCTCCATCTCTCTCATAAAACCAGTACCGTCCTCCCCATCTGTCTGCATAAAACCAGTGTCGTTCTCCCCATCAATCTAGATAAAACCAGTGCCGTCGTACCCAACGAACTAGATAAAACCAGTGCCATCCTCCCCATCTAACTACGTAATACCAGTGCCGTCCTCTCCATCTCTCTACATAAAACCAGTGCCATCTTCCTCATCTATCTGCATAAGACCATTGCCGTCCTACCCATCTATCTGCATAAAAGCAGTGCCGTGCTACTGATCCATCAACATAAAACCAGTGTCGTCCTCCCCATCTATCTACATAAAACCAGTGCCGTCCTCCACATCTCTCTACATCAAACCAGTGCCATCCTACTCATCTATCTACATAAAACCAGTGCCGTCCTACTGATCCATCAACATAAAACCAGTGCCACCCTACACATCTATATACATAATACCAGTGCCGTACCCTCCATCTCTCTCATAAAACCAGTACCGTCCTCCCCATCTGTCTGCATAAAAACAGTGTCGTCCTCCCCATCTATCTAGATAAAACCAGTGCCGTCCTTTCCATCTCTCTACATAATACCAGTGCCGTCCTCCCCATCTAACTACATAAAACCAGTGCCACCCTACACATCTATATACATAATACCAGTGCCGTACTCTCCATCTCTCTACATGAATCCAGTGCCGTCCTCCACATCTCTCTACATAAAACCAGTGCAATCTTACCCATCTATATACATAATACCAGTGCCGTACTCTCCATCTCTCTACATGAATCCAGTGCCGTCCTCCACATCTCTCTACATAAAACCAGTGCCATCTTACCCATCTAACTACATAAAACCAGTGCCGCACTCCCCAACTAAGTACAAAAATCCAGTGTCATCCTCCCCATCTATCTGCATAAAACCAGTGCCATCCTACATATCGATCTACATAAAACCAGTGCCGTCCTCCCCATCTATCTACATAAAACCAGTCCTGTCCTCTGCATCTCTCTACATAAAACCAGTGCCACCCTACCCATCTATATACATAATACCAGTGCCGTACTCTCCATCTCTCTCATAAAACCAGTACCGTCCTCCCCATCTGTCTGCATAAAACCAGTGTCGTCCTCCCCATCAATCTAGATAAAACCAGTGCCGTCGTACCCAACAAACTAGATAAAACCAGTGCCAACCTCCCCATCTAACTACATAATACCAGTGCCGTCCTCTCCATCTCTCCACATAAAACCAGTGCCATCTTCCTCATCTATCTGCTTAAGACCATTGCCGTCCTACCCATCTATCTACATAAAACCAGTGCCGTGCTACTGATCCATCAACATAAAACCAGTGTCGTCCTCCCCATCTATCTACAGAAAAACAGTGCCATCCTCCCCATCTATCTATATAAAACTAGTGCCATCCTTTCCATCTCTCTACATAATACCAGTGCCGTCCTCCCCATCTAACTACATAAAACAAGTGCCGTCCTCCCCATCTATCTACATAAAATCACTGCCATCCTACTCATCTATCTACATAAAACCAGTGCCATCCTCCCCATCTATCTACATAAAACCAGTGCCGTCCTCCCCATTTATCTACATAAAACCAGTGCCATCCTACCCATCTATCTACATAAAACCAGTGCCGTCCTCCCCATCTATCTACATAAAACCAGTCCTGTCCTCTGCATCTCTCTACATAAAACCAGTGCCACCCTACACATCTATATACATAATACCAGTGCCGTACTCTCCATCTCTCTCATAAAACCAGTACCGTCCTCCCCATCTGTCTGCATAAAACCAGTGTCGTCCTATCCATCAATCTAGATAAAAACAGTGCCGTCGTACCCAACAAACTAGATAAAACCAGTGCCACCCTACACATCTATATACATAATACCAGTGCCGTACCCTCCATCTCTCTCATAAAACCAGTACCGTCCTCTCCATCTGTCTGCATAAAACCAGTGTCGTCCTCCCCATCTATCTAGATAAAACCAGTGCCGTCGTACCCAACGAACTAGATAAAACCAGCGCCTTCCTCCCCATCTAAGTACATAAAACCAGTGCCATCTTCCTCATCTATCTACATAACACCCTTGCCATCCTACCCATCTATATACATAATACCAGTGCCGTACTCTCCATCTCTCTACATGAATCCAGTGCCGTCCTCCACATCTCTCTACATAAAACCAGTGCAATCTTGCCCATCTATATACATAATACCAGTGCCGTACTCTCCATCTCTCTACATGAATCCAGTGCCGTCCTCCACATCTCTCTACATAAAACCAGTGCCATCTTACCCATCTAACTACATAAAATCAGTGCCGCACTACCCAACTAAGTACAAAAATCCAGTGTCATCCTCCCCATCTATCTACATAAAACCAGTGCCATCCTACATATCGATCTACATAAAACCAGTGCCGTCCTCCCCATCTATCTACATAAAACCAGTGCCACCCTACCCATCTATATACATAATACCAGTGCCGTACTCTCCATCTCTCTCATAAAACCAGTACCGTCCTCCCCATCTGTCTGCATAAAACCAGTGTCGTCCTCCCATCAATCTAGATAAAACCAGTGCCGTCGTACCCAACGAACTAGATAAAACCAGTGCCAACCTCCCCATCTAACTACATAATACCAGTGCCGTCCTCTCCACCTCTCTACATAAAACCAATGCCATCTTCCTCATCTATCTGCTTAAGACCATTGCCGTCCTACCCATCTATCTACATAAAACCAGTGCCGTGGTACTGATCCATCAACATAAAACCAGTGTCGTCCTCCCCATCTATCTACAGAAAAACAGTGCCGTCCTCCCCATCTATCTATATAAAACTAGTGACATCCTTTCCATTTCTCTACATAATACCAGAGCCGTCCTCCCCATCTAACTACATAAAACAAGTGCCGTCCTCCCCATCTATCTACATAAAATCAGTGCCATCCTACTCATCTATCTACATAAAACCAGTGCCATCCTCCCCATCTATCTACATAAAACCAGTGCCTTCCTCCCCATTTATCTACATAAAACCAGTGCCATCCTACCCATCTATCTACATAAAACCAGTGCCGTCCTCCCCATCTATCTACATAAAACCAGTCCTGTCCTCTGCATCTCTCTACATAAAACCAGTGCCACCCTACACATCTATATACATAATACCAGTGCCGTACTCTCCATCTCTCTCATAAAACCAGTACCGTCCTCCCCATCTGTCTGCATAAAACCAGTGTCGTCCTCCCCATCTATCTAGATAAAATCAGTGCCGTCGTACCCAAGGAACTAGATAAAACCAGTGCCATCCTCGCCATCTAACTACATAATACCAGTGCCGTCCTCTCCATCTCTCTACATAAAACCAGTGCCATCTTCCTCATCTATCTACATAAAACCAGTGCCGTCCTCCCCAACTAAGTACAAAAAACCAGTATCATCCTCCCCCATCCATCTACATAAAACCAGTGCCATCCTTTCCATCTCTCTACATAATACCAGTGCCATCCTCCCCATCTATCTACATAAAACCAGTCCTGTCCTCTGCATCTCTCTACATAAAACCAGTGCCACCCTACCCATCTGTCTGCATAAACCCAGTGTCGTTCTCCCCATCAATCTAGATGAAACCAGTGCCGTCGTACCTTACGAACTAGATAAAACCAGTGCCATCCTCCCCATCTAACTACATAATACCAGTGCCGTCCTCTCCATCTCTCTACATAAAACCAGTGCCATCTTCCTCATCTATCTGCATAAGGCTATTGCCGTCCTACCCATCTATGTACATAAAACCAGTGCAGTCCTCGCCATCCATCTATATAAAACTAGTGCCATCCTTTCCATCTCTCTACAGAATACCAGTGCCGTCCTCCCCATCTAACTACATAAAACAAGTGCCGTCCTCCCCATCTATCTACATAAAATCAGTGCCATCCTACTCATCTATCTACATAAAACCAGTGCCATCCTCCCTATCTATCTACGTAAAACCAGTGCCGTCCTCCCCATCTATCTACATAAAACCAGTGCCATCCTACCCATCTATCTACATAAAACCAGTGCCGTCCTCCCCATCTATCTACATAAAACCAGTGCCATCCTACCCATCTATCTACATAAAACCAGTGCCGTCCTCCCCATCTATCTACATAAAACCAGTGCCATCCATTCCATCTCTCTAGATAAAACCAGTGCCATCCTCCCCATCTAACTACATAATACCAGTGCCGTACTCTCCATCTCTCTCATAAAACCAGTACCGTCCTCCCCATCTGTCTGCATAAAACCAGTGTCGTTCTCCCCATCAATCTAGATAAAACCAGTGCCGTCGTACCCAACGAACTAGATAAAACCAGTGCCATCCTCCCCATCTAACTACGTAATACCAGTGCCGTCCTCTCCATCTCTCTACATAAAACCAGTGCCATTTTCCTCATCTATCTGCATAAGACCATTGCCGTCCTACCCATCTATCTGCATAAAAGCAGTGCCGTGCTACTGATCCATCAACATAAAAGCAGTGTCGTCCTCCCCATCTATCTACATAAAACCAGTGCCCGTTCTCTCCATCTCTCTACATGAATCCAGTGCCGTCCTCCACATCTCTCTACATCAAACCAGTGCCATCCTACTCATCTATCTACATAAAACCAGTGCCGTCCTACTGATCCATCAACATAAAACCAGTGCCGTCCCACCCATCTATCTACATAAAACCAGTGCCACCCTACACATCTATATACATAATACTAGTGCCGTACCCTCCATCTCTCTCATAAAACCAGTACCGTCCTCCCCATCTGTCTGCATAAAACCAGTGTCGTCCTCCCCATCTATCTAGATAAAACCAATGCCGTCGTACCCAACGAACTAGATAAAACCAGCGCCTTCCTCCCATCTAAGTACATAAAACCAGTGCCATCTTCCTCATCTATCTACATAAGACCCTTGCCATCCTACCCATCTATATACATAATACCAGTGCCGTACTCTCCATCTCTCTACATGAATCCAGTGCCGTCCTCCACATCTCTCTACATAAAACCAGTGCAATCTTACCCATCTATATGCATAATACCAGTGCCGTACTCTCCATCTCTCTACATGAATCCAGTGCCGTCCTCCACATCTCTCTACATAATACCAGTGCCGTCCTCCCCATCTAACTACATAAAACAAGTGCCGTCCTCCCATTTATCTACATAAAACCAGTGCCATCCTACCCATATATCTACATAAAACCAGTGCCGTCCTCCCCATCTATCTACATAATACCAGTGCCGTCCTCTCCATCTCTCTACATAAAACCAGTGCCTTCTTCCTCATCTATCTACATAAGACCATTGCCGTCCTACCTATCTATCTATATAAAACCAGTGCCGTGCTACTGATCCATCAACATAAAACCAGTGCCATCCACCCCATCTCTCTAAATAAAACCAGTGACATCCTACCCATCTATCTACATAAAACCAGTGCCGTCCTCCCCATCTATCTACATAAAACCAGTGCCATCCATTCCATCTCTCTATATAAAACCAGTGTCACCCTACCCATCTATATACATAATACCAGTGCCGTACTCTCCATCTCTCTCATAAAACCAGTACCGTCCTCCCCATCTGTCTGCATAAAACCAGTGTCGTTCTCCCCATCAATCTAGATAAAACCAGTGCCGTCGTACCCAACGAACTAGATAAAACCAGTGCCATCCTCCCCATCTAACTACGTAATACCAGTGCCGTCCTCTCCATCTCTCTACATAAAACCAGTGCCATCTTCCTCATCTATCTGCATAAGACCATTGCCGTCCTACCCATCTATCTGCATAAAAGCAGTGCCGTGCTACTGATCCATCAACATAAAACCAGTGTCGTCCTCCCCATCTATCTACATAAAACCAGTGCCGTCCTCCACATCTCTCTACATCAAACCAGTGCCATCCTACTCATCTATCTACATAAAACCAGTGCCGTCCTACTGATCCATCAACATAAAACCAGTGCCACCCTACACATCTATATACATAATACCAGTGCCGTACCCTCCATCTCTCTCATAAAACCAGTACCGTCCTCCCCATCTGTCTGCATAAAAACAGTGTCGTCCTCCCATCTATCTAGATAAAACCAGTGCCGTCCTTTCCATCTCTCTACATAATACCAGTGCCGTCCTCCCATCTAACTACATAAAACCAGTGCCACCCTACACATCTATATACATAATACCAGTGCCGTACTCTCCATCTCTCTACATGAATCCAGTGCCGTCCTCCACATCTCTCTACATAAAACCAGTGCAATCTTACCCATCTATATACATAATACCAGTGCCGTACTCTCCATCTCTCTACATGAATCCAGTGCCGTCCTCCACATCTCTCTACATAAAACCAGTGCCATCTTACCCATCTAACTACATAAAACCAGTGCCGCACTCCCCAACTAAGTACAAAAATCCAGTGTCATCCTCCCCATCTATCTGCATAAAACCAGTGCCATCCTACATATCGATCTACATAAAACCAGTGCCGTCCTCCCCATCTATCTACATAAAACCAGTCCTGTCCTCTGCATCTCTCTACATAAAACCAGTGCCACCCTACCCATCTATATACATAATACCAGTGCCGTACTCTCCATCTCTCTCATAAAACCAGTACCGTCCTCCCCATCTGTCTGCATAAAACCAGTGTCGTCCTCCCCATCAATCTAGATAAAACCAGTGCCGTCGTACCCAACAAACTAGATAAAACCAGTGCCAACCTCCCCATCTAACTACATAATACCAGTGCCGTCCTCTCCATCTCTCCACATAAAACCAGTGCCATCTTCCTCATCTATCTGCTTAAGACCATTGCCGTCCTACCCATCTATCTACATAAAACCAGTGCCGTGCTACTGATCCATCAACATAAAACCAGTGTCGTCCTCCCATCTATCTACAGAAAAACAGTGCCATCCTCCCCATCTATCTATATAAAACTAGTGCCATCCTTTCCATCTCTCTACATAATACCAGTGCCGTCCTCCCCATCTAACTACATAAAACAAGTGCCGTCCTCCCCATCTATCTACATAAAATCACTGCCATCCTACTCATCTATCTACATAAAACCAGTGCCATCCTCCCCATCTATCTACATAAAACCAGTGCCGTCCTCCCCATTTATCTACATAAAACCAGTGCCATCCTACCCATCTATCTACATAAAACCAGTGCCGTCCTCCCCATCTATCTACATAAAACCAGTCCTGTCCTCTGCATCTCTCTACATAAAACCAGTGCCACCCTACACATCTATATACATAATACCAGTGCCGTACTCTCCATCTCTCTCATAAAACCAGTACCGTCCTCCCCATCTGTCTGCATAAAACCAGTGTCGTCCTATCCATCAATCTAGATAAAACCAGTGCCGTCGTACCAACAAACTAGATAAAACAGTGCCACCCTACACATCTATATACATAATACCAGTGCCGTACCCTCCATCTCTCTCATAAAACCAGTACCGTCCTCTCCATCTGTCTGCATAAAACCAGTGTCGTCCTCCCCATCTATCTAGATAAAACCAGTGCCGTCGTACCCAACGAACTAGATAAAACCAGCGCCTTCCTCCCCATCTAAGTACATAAAACCAGTGCCATCTTCCTCATCTATCTACATAACACCCTTGCCATCCTACCCATCTATATACATAATACCAGTGCCGTACTCTCCATCTCTCTACATGAATCCAGTGCCGTCCTCCACATCTCTCTACATAAAACCAGTGCAATCTTGCCCATCTATATACATAATACCAGTGCCGTACTCTCCATCTCTCTACATGAATCCAGTGCCGTCCTCCACATCTCTCTACATAAAACCAGTGCCATCTTACCCATCTAACTACATAAAATCAGTGCCGCACTACCCAACTAAGTACAAAAATCCAGTGTCATCCTCCCATCTATCTACATAAAACCAGTGCCATCCTACATATCGATCTACATAAAACCAGTGCCGTCCTCCCCATCTATCTACATAAAACCAGTGCCACCCTACCCATCTATATACATAATACCAGTGCCGTACTCTCCATCTCTCTCATAAAACCAGTACCGTCCTCCCCATCTGTCTGCATAAAACCAGTGTCGTCCTCCCCATCAATCTAGATAAAACCAGTGCCGTCGTACCCAACGAACTAGATAAAACCAGTGCCAACCTCCCCATCTAACTACATAATACCAGTGCCGTCCTCTCCACCTCTCTACATAAAACCAATGCCATCTTCCTCATCTATCTGCTTAAGACCATTGCCGTCCTACCCATCTATCTACATAAAACCAGTGCCGTGGTACTGATCCATCAACATAAAACCAGTGTCGTCCTCCCCATCTATCTACAGAAAAACAGTGCCGTCCTCCCCATCTATCTATATAAAACTAGTGACATCCTTTCCATTTCTCTACATAATACCAGAGCCGTCCTCCCCATCTAACTACATAAAACAAGTGCCGTCCTCCCCATCTATCTACATAAAATCAGTGCCATCCTACTCATCTATCTACATAAAACCAGTGCCATCCTCCCCATCTATCTACATAAAACCAGTGCCTTCCTCCCCATTTATCTACATAAAACCAGTGCCATCCTACCCATCTATCTACATAAAACCAGTGCCGTCCTCCCCATCTATCTACATAAAACCAGTCCTGTCCTCTGCATCTCTCTACATAAAACCAGTGCCACCCTACACATCTATATACATAATACCAGTGCCGTACTCTCCATCTCTCTCATAAAACCAGTACCGTCCTCCCCATCTGTCTGCATAAAACCAGTGTCATCCTATCCATCAATCTAGATAAAACCAGTGCCGTCGTACCCAACGAACTAGATAAAACCAGTGCCATCCTCCCCATCTAACTACATAATACCAGTGCCGTCCTCTCCATCTCTCTACATAAAACCAGTGCCATCTTCCTCATCTATCTGCATAAGGCTATTGCAGTCCTACCCATCTATGTACATAAAACCAGTGCAGTCCTCGCCATCCATCTATATAAAACTAGTGCCATCCTTTCCATCTCTCTACATAATACCAGTGCCGTCTCCCCATCTAACTACATAAAACAAGTGCCGTCCTCCCCATCTATCTACATAAAATCAGTGCCATCCTACTCATCTATCTACATAAAACCAGTGCCATCCTCCCTATCTATCTACGTAAAACCAGTGCCGTCCTCCCCTCTATCTACATAAAACCAGTGCCATCCTACCCATCTATCTACATAAAACCAGTGCCGTCCTCCCCATCTCTCTACATAAAACCAGTGCCACATAAAACCAGTGCCATCCTACCCATCTATCTACATAAAGCCAGTGCCACCATACCCATCTGTCTGCATAAAACCTGTGTCGTTCTCCCCATCAATCTAGATAAAACCAGTGCCGTCGTACCCAACGAACTAGATAAAACCAGTGCCATCCTCCCCATCTAACTACGTAATACCCGTGCCGTTCCTCTCCATCTCTCTACATAAAACAAGTGCCATCTTCCTCATCTATCTGCATAAGACCATTGCCGTCGTACCCATCTATCTACATAAAACCGGTGCCGTGCTACTGATCCATCAACATAAAACCAGTGTCGCCCTCCCCATCTAACTACATAAAACAAGTGCCGTCCTCCCCATCTATCTACATAAAATCAGTGCCATCCTACTCATCTATCTACATAAAACCAGTGCCATCCTCCCCATCTATCTACATAAAACCAGTGCCCGTTCTCTCCATCTCTCTACATGAATCCAGTGCGTCCTCCACATCTATCTACATAAAACCAGTGCCATCCTACTCATCTATCTACATAAAACCAGTGCCGTCCTACTGATCCATCAACATAAAACCAGTGCCATCCACCCCATCTCTCTAAATAAAACCAGGTGCCCTCCTACCCGTCTAACTACATAAAACCACTGCCGTCCTCCTCATCTATCTACATAAAACCAGTGCCGTCCTACCCATCTATATACATAATACCATTGCCGTCCCTACCCATCTATCTACATAAAACCAGTGCCGTCCTACTCATCCATCAACATAAAACCAGTGCCGTCCCACCCATCTATCGACATAAAACCAGTGCCACCCTACACATCTATATACATAATACCTGTGCCGTACCCTCCATCTCTCTCATAAAACCAGTAAAGTCCTCCCCATCTGTCTGCATAAAAACCAGTGTCGTCCTCCCCATCTATCTAGATAAAACCAGTGCGTCGTACCCAACGAACTAGATAAACCAGCGCCTTCCTCCCCATCTAACTACATAATACCAAGTGCCGTCCTCTCCATCTCTCTACATAAACCAGTGCCATCTTACCTTCCTAACTACATAAAACCAGTGCCGTCCTCCCCAACTAAGTACAAAAAACCAGTATCATCCTCCCCATCCATCTACATAAAACCAGTGCCATCCTTTCCATCTCTCTACATAATACCAGTGCCATCCTCCCCATCTATCTACATAAAACCAGTCCTGTCCTCTGCATCTCTCTACATAAAACCAGTGCCACCCTACCCATCTGTCTGCAATAAACCCAGTGTCGTTCTCCCCATCAATCTAGATGAAACCAGTGCCGTCGTACCTTACGAACTAGATAAAACCAGTGCCATCCTCCCATCTAACTACATAATACCAGTGCCGTCCTCTCCATCTCTTACATAAAACCAGTGCCATCTTCCTCATCTATCTGCATAAGGCTATTGCCGTCTACCCATCTATGTACATAAAACCAGTGCAGTCCTCGCCATCCATCTATATAAAACTAGTGCCATCCTTTCCATCTCTCTACAGAATACCAGTGCCGTCCTACCCATCTATATACATAAAACCAGTGCCGTCGTCTCGATCTCTCTACATAAAAACCACTTTTGTCCTCCCCATCTATCTACATAAAACCAGTGCCGTCCTACCCATCTATCTACGTAAAACCAGTGCCATCCTCCCCATCTCTCTAAATAAAACCAATGCCGTCCTACCCACCCGTCTACATAAAACCAGTGCCATCCTCCCATCTAACTACATAATACCAGTTCAGTCCTCTCCATCTCTCTACATAAAACCAGTGCCATCTTCCTCATCTATCTACATAAGACCATTGCCGTCCTACTATCTATCTACATAAAACCAGTGCCCGTTGCTTCTACTGATCCATCAACATAAAACCAGTGCCATCCACCCATCTCTCTAAATAAAACCAGTGCCGTCCTACCCACCCGTCTACATAAAACCAGTGCCATCCTACCCATCTAACTACATAAAACCAGTGCCGTCCCACCCATCTATCTACATAAAACCAGTGCCACCCTACACATCTATATACATAATACCAGTGCCGTACCCTCCATCTCTCTCATAAAACCAGTACCGTCCTCCCCATCTGTCTGCATAAAACCAGTGTCGTCCTCCCCATCTATCTAGATAAAATCAGTGCCGTCGTACCCAACGAACTAGATAAAACCAGTGCCATCCTTGCCATCTAACTACATAATACCAGTTGCCGTCCTCTCCATCTCTCTACATAAAACCAGTGCCATCCTACCCATCTATCTACATAAAACCAGTGCCGTCCTCCCCATCTATCTACATAAAACCAGTGCCATCCATTCCATCTCTCTAGATAAAACCAGTGCCACCCTCCCCATCTAACTACATAATACCAGTGCCGTACTCTCCATCTCTCTCATAAAACCAGTACCGTCCTCCCCATCTGTCTGCATAAAACCAGTGTCGTTCTCCCCATCAATCTAGATAAAACCCAGTGCCGTCGTACCCAACGAACCTAGATAAAACCAGTGCCATCCTCCCCATCTAACTACGTAATACCAGTGCCGTCCCTCTCCATCTCTCTACATAAAACCAGTGCCATTTTCCTCATCTATCTGCATAAGACCATTGCCGTCCTACCCATCTATCTGCATAAAAGCAGTGCCGTGCTACTGATCCATCAACATAAAAGCAGTGTCGTCCTCCCATCTATCTACATAAACCCAGTGCCCGTTCTCTCCATCTCTCTACATGAATCCAGTGCCGTCCTCCACATCTCTCTACATCAAACCAGTGCCATCCTACTCATCTATCTACTAAAACCAGTGCCGTCCTACCCAACTATATACATAATACCATTGCCGTCCTACCCATCTATATACATAAAACCAGTGCCGTCGTCCTCGATCTCTCTACATAAAACCACTTTTGTTCTCCCATTTGACTACATAAAACCAGTGCCGTCCTACCCATCTATCTACGTAAAACCAGTGCCATCCTCCCCATCTCTCTAAATAAAACCAATGCCTGTCCTACCCACCCGTCTACATAAAACCAGTGCCATCCTCCCCATCTAACTACATAATACCAGTTCAGTCCTCTCCATCTCTCTACATAAAACCAGTGCCATCTTCCTCATCTATCTACATAAGACCATTGCCGTCCTACCTATCTATGAACATAAAACCAGTGCCGTGCTACTGATCCATCAACATAAAACCAGTGCCATCCACCCCATCTCTCTAAATAAAACCAGTGCCGTCCCTACCCACCCGTCTACATAAAAACCAGTGCCATCCTGCCCATCTAACTACATAAAACCAGTGCCGTCCCACCCATCTATCTACATAAAACCAGTGCCACCCTACACATCTATATACATTATACCAGTGCCGTACCCTCCATCTCTCTCATTAAACCAGTACCGTCCTCCCCATCTGTCTGCATAAAACCAGTGTCGTCCTCCCCAATCTATCTAGATAAAATCAGTGCCGTCGTACCCAACGAACTAGATAAAACCTGTGCCATCCTCGCCATCTAACTACATATACCAGTGCCGTCCTCTCCATCTCTCTACATAAAACCAGTGCCATCTTCCTCATCTATCTGCATAAGACAATTGCCGTCCTACCCATCTATCTACATAAAACCAGTGCCGTCTACTCATCCATCAACATAAAACCAGTGCCGTCCCACCCATCTATCGACATAAAACCAGTGCCACCCTACACATCTATATACATAATACTGTGCCGTACCCTCCATCTCTCTCATAAAACCAGTAAAGTCCTCCCCCATCTGTCTGCATAAAACCAGTGTCGTCCTCCCCATCTATCTAGATAAAACCAGTGCCGTCGTACCCAACGAACTAGATAAAACCAGCGCCTTCCTCCCCATCTAACTACATAATACCAGTGCCGTCCTCTCCATCTCTCTACATAAAACCAGTGCCATCTTACCTTTCTAACTACATAAAACCAGTGCCGTCCTCCCCAACTAAGTACAAAAAACCAGTATCATCCTCCCCATCCATCTACATAAAACCAGTGCCATCCTTTCCATCTCTCTACATAATACCAGTGCCATCCTCCCCATCTATCTACATAAAACCAGTCCTGTCCTCTGCATCTCTCTACATAAAACCAGTGCCACCCTACCCATCTGTCTGCATAAACCCAGTGTCGTTCTCCCCATCAATCTAGATGAAACCAGTGCGGTCGTACCTTACGAACTAGATAAAACCAGTGCCATCCTCCCCATCTAACTACATAATACCAGTGCGTCCTCTCCATCTCTCTACATAAAACCAGTGCCATCTTCTCTCATCTATCTGCATAAGGCTATTGCCGTCCTACCCATCTATGTACATAAAACCAGTGCAGTCCTCGCCATCCATCTATATAAAACTAGTGCCATCCTTTCCATCTCTCTACAGAATACCAGTGCCGTCCTCACCATCTAACTACATAAAACAAGTGCCGTCCTCCCCATCTATCTACATAAAATCAGTGCCATCCTACTCATCTATCTACATAAAACCAGTGCCATCCTCCCTATCTATCTACGTAAAACCAGTGCCGTCCTCCCCATCTATCTACATAAAACCAGTGCCATCCTACCCATCTATCTACATAAAACCAGTGCGTCCTCCCCATCTATCTACATAAAACCAGTGCCATCCTACCCATCTATCTACATAAAACCAGTGCCGTCCTCCCCAATCTATCTACATAAAAAACAGTTGCCATCCATTCCATCTCTCTAGATAAAACCAGTGCCATCCTCCCCATCTAACTACATAAATACCAGTGCCGTACTCTCCATCTCTCTCATAAACCCAGTACCGTCTCCCCAATCTGTCTGCATAAAACCAGTGTCGTTCTCCCCATCAATCTAGATAAAACCAGTGCCGTCGTACCCAACGAACTAGATAAAACCAGTGCCATCCTTCCCCATCTAACTACGTAATACCAGTGCCGTCCTCTCCATCTCTCTACATAAAACCAGTGCCATTTTCCTCATCTATCTGCATAAGACCATTGCCGTCCTACCCATCTATCTGCATAAAAGCAGTGCCGTGCTACTGATCCATCAACATAAAAGCAGTGTCGTCCTCCCCATCTATCTACATAAAACCAGTGCCCGTTCTCTCCATCTCTCTACATGAATCCAGTGCCGTTCCTCCACATCTCTCTACATCAAACAGTGCCATCCTACTCATCTATCTACATAAAACCAGTGCCGTCCTACTGATCCATCAACATAAAACCAGTGCCGTCCCACCCATCTATCTACATAAAACCAGTGCCACCCTACACAGCTATATACATAATACTAGTGCCGTACCCTCCATCTCTCTCATAAAACCAGTACCGTCCTCCCCATCTGTCTGCATAAAACCAGTGTCGTCCTCCCCATCTATCTAGATAAAACCAATGCCGTCGTACCCCAACGAACTAGATAAAACCAGCGCCTTCCCTCCCCATCTAAGTACATAAAACCAGTGCCATCTTCCTCATCTATCTACATAAGACCCTTGCCATCCTACCCATCTATATACATAATACCAGTGCCGTACTCTCCATCTCTCTACATGAATCCAGTGCCGTCCTCCACATCTCTCTACATAAAACCGTGCAATCTTACCCATCTATATGCATAATACCAGTGCCGTACTCTCCATCCTCTCTACATGAATCCAGTGCCGTCCTCCACATCATCTCTTACATAATACCAGTGCCGTCCTCCCCATCTAACTACATAAAACAAGTGCCGTCCTCCCCATTTATCTACATAAAACCAGTGCCATCCTACCCATATATCTACATAAAACCAGTGCCGTCCTCCCCATCTATCTACATAATACCAGTGCCGTCCTCTCCATCTCTCTACATAAAACCAGTGCCTTCTTCCTCATCTATCTACATAAGACCATTGCCGTCCTACCTATCTATCTATATAAAACCAGTGCCGTGCTACTGATCCATCAACATAAAACCAGTGCCATCACCCCATCTCTCTAATAAAACCAGTGACATCCTACCATCTATCTACATAAAACAGTGCCGTCCTCC
>NW_027276623.1:0-37040 GCF_030028105.1 Mobula birostris | reverse complement strand
CCCACCCTCTCTCATCCAATAAATCCACACATTCCCCACCCTCTCTCATCCAGTAAATCCCCACCATCCCCACTCTCTCATCTAATAAATCCCAACCATCCCCACCCTCTCTCATCCAGTAAATCCCCACACTCCCCACCCTCTCTCATTCAGTAAATTCCCACCAACCCACCCTCTCTCATCCAATAAATCCGCACCCAATCTCATCCAGTTAATCCCCACCATCCACACCCTCTCTCATCCAGTAAATTCCCACAATCCCCAACCTCTCTCATCCAATAAATCCCCACCATCTCCACCCTCACTCATCCAGTAAATCCCCACCATCCCCACCCTCTCTCATCCAATAAATACCAACCATCCCCACCCTCTCTCGTCCAGTAAATCCCCACCATCCCCACACTCTCATCTAATAAATCCCCACCATCCCCACCCTCTCTCAGCCAATAAATCCCCACCATCCCCACCATCTCTCATCCAATAAATCCCCACCATCCGCACTCTCTCAAATCCAGTAAAACACTACCATCCCCACTATGTCTCATCCAGTAAATTCCAACCATTCCGACCCTCTATCATCCAATAAATCCCCACCAACCCCACCCTCTCTCATCCAATTAATCCCCACCATCCGCACTCTCTCTCATTCAGTAAATCCCCACTATCCACACCCTCTCTCATCCAGTAAATCCCCACCATCCCCACCCTCTCTTATCCAATAAATCCCCAGCATCCCCACCCTCTCTCATCCAATAAATCCCCACCATCCCCACCCTCTCTCATCCAATTAATCCCCACCATCCGCACTCTCTCTCATTCAGTAAATCCCCACTATCCACACCCTATATCAACCAGTAAATCCCCACCATCCGCACTCTCTCTCATTCAGGAAATCCCCACTATCCACACGCTCTCTCATCCAGTAAATCCCCACAAATCCCCACCCTCTCTCATCCAATAAATCCCCACCCTCTCTCATCCTGTAAATCACCACCATCCCCACCCTCTCTCATCCAATAAATCCCCACCATCCCCACCCACTCTCATCCAGTAAATCCCCACCATCCGCAACGTCTCTCATCCAGTAAATCCCCATCCTCTCTCATCCAGTAAATTCCCACCATCCCCACCCTCTCTCATCCAGTAAATCCCCACCATTCCCACCCTCTTTCATCCAGTAAATTCCCACCATCCCCACCCTCTCTCATCCAATAAATCCCCACCATCCGCACTCTCTCTCATTCAGAAAATCCCCACTATCCACACCCTGTCTCATCCAGTAAATCCCCACCATCCGCACTCTCTCTCATTCAGTAAATCCCCACTATCCACTCCCTCTCTCATGCAGTAAATACCCACCATCCACACCCTCTCTCATCCAATAAATCCCCAGCATCCCCACCCTCTCTCATTCAATAAATCCCCACCATCCCCACCCTCTCTCATCCAATAAACCACCACCATCCTCACCCTCTCTCATCCAGTAAATCCCCACCATCCGCACCCTCTCTCATTCAGTAAATCCCCACCCTCTCTCACCCAGTAAATTCCCACCATCCCCACCCTCTCTCATCCAGTAAATCCCCACCATTCCCTCCCTCTCTCATTCAGTAAATTCCCACCATCCCCACCCTCTCTCATCCAATAAATCCCCACCCACTCTCATCAAGTAAATGCCCACCATCCGCATCCTCTCCCATCCAATAAATCCCCACCATCCCCACCCTCTCTCATCCAGTAAATTCCCACAATTCCCACCTTCTCTCATCCACTAAATTCCCACCATCCCCACCCTCCCTCATACAATACATCCTCACCATCCCCACCCTCTCTCATCCAGTAAATCCCCACCATCCCCACCCTCTCATCCATTAAATCCCCACCATCCCCACCCACTCTCATCCAATAAATCCCCACCATCCACACCCTCTCTCATCCAGTAAATCCCCACCATCCGCACCCACTCTCATCCAGTAAATCCCCACCCTCTCTCATACAGTAAATTCCCACCATCCCCACCCTGTCTCATCCAGTAAATTCCCAACCTATCTCATCCAGTAAATCCCCACCATCCCCACCCTCTCTCATCCAGTAATTTCCCACCATCCCCACCCTCTCTCATCCAACAAATCCCCACCATCCCCACCCTCACTCATCCAGTAAATCCACACCCAATCTCATCCAGTTAATCCCCACCATCCACACACTCTCTCATCCAGTAAATCACCACCATCCCCAGCCTCTCTCATGCAATAAATTCCCACCAACCCACACTCTCTCATTCAGTAAATCCCCACCATTCCCACACTCTCATCCAGTAAATTCCCACCATCCCCACCCTCTCTCATCCAATAACTCCCCACCATCCCCACCCTCACTCATCCAGTAAATCCACACCGTCCCCACCCTCTCTCATCCAATAAATACCAACCATCCCCACTCTCTCTCGTACAGTAAATCCCCACCGTCCCCACCCTCTCTCAGACAATAAATCCCCACCATCCCCACCATCTATCATCCAATAAATCCCCACCATCCGCACTCTCTCAAATCTAGTAAAACACTACCATCCCCACCATCTCTCATCCAGTAAATTCCCACCATTTCGACCCTCTATCATCCAATAAATCCCAACCAACCCCACCCTCTCTCATCCAATTAATCCCCACCTTCAGCACTCTCTCTCATTCAGTAAATCCCCACTATCCACACCCTCTCTCATCCTGCAAATCCCCACCATCCCACCCTCTCTTATCCAATAAATCCCCAGCATCCCCACCCTCTCTCATCCAATAAATCCCCACCATCCCTACCCTCTCTCATCCAATTAATCCCCACCATCCGCACTCTCTCTCATTCAGAAAATCCCCACTATCCACACCCTGTCTCATCCATTAAATCTCCACCATCCGCACTCTCTATCATTCAGTAAATCCCCACTATCCACACGCTCTCTCATCCAGTAAATCCCCACCATCCACACCCTGTCTCATCCAATAAATCCCCAGCATCCCCACCCTCTCTCATTCAATAAATCTCCACCATCCCCACCCTCTCTCATCCAATAAATCCCCACCATCCCCACCCTCCCTCATCCAATAAATCCCCAGCATCCCCACCCTCTCTCATTCAATAAATCCCCACCATCCCCACCCTCTGTCATCCAATAAATCCCCACCATCCCCACCCTCTGTCATCCAGTAAATCCCCACCATCAGCACCCTCTCTCATCCAGTAAATCCCCACCCTCTCTCATCCAGTAAATTCTCACCATCCCCACCCTCTCTCATCCAATAAATCCCCACCCACTCTCATCAAGTAAATGCCCACCATATGCATCCTCTCCCATCCAATTAATCCAAACCATCCCCACCCTCTCTCATTCAATAAATCCCCACCATCCCCACACTCTCTCATCCAGTAAATCCCCACCATCCGCACCCTCTCTCATCCAGTAAATCCCCACCCTCTCTCATCCAGTAAATCCCCACCATCCCCACCCTCCCTCATCCAATAAATCCCCAGCATCCCCACCCTCTCTCATTCAATAAATCCCCACCATCCCCACCCTCTCTCATCCAATTAATCCCCACCATCCGCACTCTCTCTCATTCAGTAAATCCCCACTATCCACACCCTCTCTCATCCAGTAAATCCCCACCATCCCCACCCTCTCTTATCCAATAAATCCCCAGCATCCCCAACCTCTCTCATCCAATAAATCCCCACCATCCCCACCCTCTCTCATCCAATTAATCCCCACCATCCGCACTCTCTCTCACTCAGTAAATCCCCACTATCCACACCCTGTCTCATCCAGTAAATCCCCACCATCCGCACTCCCTCTCATTCAGTAAATCCCCACTATCCACACACTCTCTCATCCAGTAAATTCCCACCATCCCCACCCTCTCTCATCCAATAAATCCCCAGAATCCCAACCCTCTCTCATTCAATAAATCCCCACCATCCCCACCCTCTCTCACCCAATAAATCCCCACCATCCCCACCCTCTCTCATCCAGTAAATCCCCACAATTCCCTCCCTCTCTCATCCAATAAATTTCCACCATCCCCACCCCCTCTCATCCAATAAATCCCCACCCACTCTCATCAAGTAAATGCCCACCATCCGCATCCTCTCCCATCCAATAAATCCCCACAATCCCCACACTCTCTCATCCAGTAAATCCCCACAATTTCCACCTTCTCTCATCAACTAAATTCCCACCATCCCCACCCTCTCTCATCCAATACATCCTCACCATCCCCACCCTCTCTCATCCAGTAAATCCCCACCATCCCCACCCTCTCATCCATTAAATCCCCACCATCCACACCCTCTCTCATCCAATAAATCCCCACCATCCACACCCTCTCTCATCCAATAAATCCCCACCATCTGCACCGTCTCTCATCCAGTAAATCCACACCCTCTCTCATACAGTAAATTCCAACCATCCCCACCCTCTCTCATACAGTAAATTCCCACCATTCCCACCCTCTCTCAGCCACTAAATTCCCACCATCCCCACCCTCTCTCATCCAATAAATCCATACATTCCCCACCCTCTCTCATCCAGTAAATCCCAACCATCCCACCCTCTCTCATCCAATAAATCCTCACCATCTCTCAGCCAATAAATCCCCACCATCCCCACCATCTCTCATCCAATAATTCCCCACCATCCGCACTCTCTCAAATCCAGTAAAACCCTACCATCCCCACCCTCTCTCATCCAGTAATTTCCCACCATTCCGACCCTCTCTCATCCAATAAATCCCCGCCATCACCACCCTCTCTCATCCAATTAATCCCCAGCATACCCACCCTCTCTCATTCAATAAATCCCCACCAACCCCACCCTCTCTCATGCAATAAATCCCCACCATCCCCAACCTCTCTCATCCAGTAAATCCCCACCATCCGCACCCTCTCTCATCCAGTAAATCCCCACCCTCTCTCATCCAGTAAATTCCCACCATCCCCACCCTCTCTCATCCAGTAAATCCCCACCATTCCCTCCCTCTCTCATCCAGTAAATTCCCACCATCCCCACACTCTCTCATCCAATAAATCCCCACCCACTCTCATCAAGTAAATGCACACCATCCGCATCCTCTCCCATCCAGTTAATCCCCGCCCTCCCCACCCTCTCTCATCCAATAAATCGCCACCATCCCCACCAACTCTCATCCAATAATTCCCCACCATCCGTACTCTCTCAAATCCAGCAAAAACCTTACCATCCCCACCTTCTCTCATCCAGTAAATTCCCACCATTCCGACCCTCTCTCACCCAATAAATCCCCGCCATCCCCACCCTCTCTCATCCAATTAATCCCCACCATCCGCACTCTCTCTCATTCAGTAAATCCCTACTATCCACACCCTCTCTCATCCAATAAATCCCCACAATCCCCACCCTCTCATGCAGTAAATCCCCACCATCCGCACCCTCTGTCATCCAGTAAATCCCCACCCTCTCTTATCCAGTAAATCCCGACCATCCCCACCTTCTCTCATCCAGAAAATCCCCACCATCCGCACCCTCTTCATCCAATAAATCCCCACCATCCCCAGCCTCTTTCATCCAGTAAATCCCCACCATCCCCACCCTCTCTCATCCAATAAATCCCCACCCTCTCTCATCCAGTAAATCACCACCATCCCCACCCTCTCTCATCCAATAAATCCACACACATTATCTCATCCAGTAAGTCCCCACCATCCCCACACTTTCTCATCCAGTAAATCCCCACCATCCCCACCCTCGCACATCCAGTAAATTCCCACCATCCCCACCCTCTCTCATCCAATGAATCCACAACCTCTCTCTTCCAGTAAATCCCCACCATCCCCACCCTCTCTCATCCAGGAAATCCCCACCATCCCCACCCTCTCATCCATTAAATCCCCACCATCCCCACCGTCTCTCATTCAATAAATCCCCACCATCCACACCCTCTCTCATCCAGTAAATCCCCACCATCCGCACCCTCTCTCATCCAGTAAATCCCCACCCTCTCTCATCCAGTAAATTCCCATCCATTCCCACCCTCTCTCAGCAACTAAATTCCCACCATCCCCACACTCTCTCATTCAATAAATCCACACATTCCCCACCCTCTCTCATCCAGTAAATCCCCACCATCCCCACCCTCTCTCATCCAAAAAATCCTCACCCTCTCTCATCCAATAAATCCCCACCATCCCCACCCTCACTCATCCAGTAAATCCACACCATCCCCACCCTCTCTCATCCAATAAATACCAACCATCCCCACCTTCTCTCGACCAGTAAATCCCCACCTTCCCCACCCTCTCATCTAATAAATCCCCACCATCCCCACCCTCTCTCAGCCAATAAATCCCCACCATCCCCACCATCTCTCATCCAATAAATCCCCACCATCCGCACTCTCTCTCATTCAGTAAATCCCCACTATCCACAGCCTCTCTCATCCAGTAAATACCCACCATCCCCACCCTCTCTTATCCAATAAATTCCCAGCATCCCCACCCTCTCTCATCCAATAAATCCCCACCATCCCCACCCTCTCTCATCCAATTAATCCCCACCATCCGCACTCTCTCTCATTCAGTAAATCCCCAATATCCACACCCTGTCTCATCCAGTAAATCCCCACCATCCGCACACTCTCTCATTCAGTAAATCCCCACCATCCAGACCCTCTCTCATCCAGTAAATCCCCACCATCCCCACCCTCCCTCATCCAATAAATCCCCAGCATCCCAACCCTCTCTCATTCAATAAAACCCCACCATCCACACCCTGTCTCATCCAATAAATCCCCACCCTCTCTCATCCAGTAAATTCCCACCATCCCCACCCTCTCTCATACAGTAAATCCCCTCCATTCCCTCCCTCTCTCATCCAGTAAATTCCCACCATCCCCACCCTCTCTCATCCAATAAATCCCCACCCACTCTCATCAAGTAAATGCCCACCATCCGCATCCTCTCCCATCCAATAAATTCCCACCATCCCCACACTCTCTCATCCAGTAAATCCCCACAATTCCCACCTTCTCTCATCGAATAAATCCTCACCCTCTCTCAGCCAATAAATCCCCACCATCCCCAGCATCTCTCATCCAATAATTCCCCACCATCCGCACTCTCTCAAATCCAGTAAAACCATACCATCCCCACCCTCTCTCATCCAGTAAATTCCCACCATTCCGACCCTCTCTCACCCAATAAATCCCCGCCATCCCCACCCGCTCTCATCCAATTAATCCCCACCATCCGCACTCTCTCTCATTCAGTAAATCCCTACTATCCACACCCTCTCTCATCCAGTAAATACCCACCATACCCACCCTCTCTCATTCAATAAATCCCCAGCATCACCACCCTCTCTCATCCAATAAATCCCCAAAATCCCCACCCTCTCTCATCCAGTAAATCCCCACCATCCCCACCCTCTCTCATCGAATAAATCCACACCCTCTCTCAGCCAATAAATCCCCACAATCCGCACTCTCTAAAATCCAGTAAAACCTTACCATCCCCACCCTCTCTCATTCAGTAATTTCCCACCATTCCGACCCTCTCTCACCCAATAAATCCCCGAAATCCCCACCCTCTCTCATCCAATTAATCCCCACCATCCGCACTCTCTCTCATTCAGTAAATCCCTACTATCTACACCCTCTCTCATCCAGTAAATCCCCACCATACCCACCCTCTCTCATCCATAAATCCCCAGCATCCCCACCCTCTCTCATCCAATAAATCCCCACCATCCCCACCCTCACTCATCCAGTAAATCCACACCATCCCCATCCTCTCTCATCCAATAAATAACAACCATCCCCACCTTCTCTCGACCAGTAAATCCCCACCTTCCCCACCCTCTCATCTAATAAATCCCCACCATCCCCACCCTCTCTCAGCCAATAAATCCCCACCATCCCCACCATCTCTCATCCAATAAATCCCCACCATCCGCACTCTATCTCATTCAGTAAATCCCCACTATCCACAGCCTCTCTCATCCAGTAAATACCCACCATCCCCACCCTCTCTTATCCAATAAATCCCCAGCATCCCCACCCTCTCTCATCCAATAAATCCCCACCATCCCCACCCTCTCTCATGCAATTAATCCCCACCATCCGCACTCTCTCTCATTCAGTAAATCCCCAATATCCACACCCTGTCTCATCCAGTAAATCCCCACCATCCGCACACTCTCTCATTCAGTAAATCCCCACCATCCAGACCCTCTCTCATCCAGTAAATCCCCACCATCCCCACCCTCTCTCATCCAATTAATCCCCAGCATCCCAACCCTCTCTCATTCAATAAATCCCCACCATCCAGACCCTCTCTCATCCAGTAAATCCCCACCATCCCCACCCTCTCTCATCCAATTAATCCCCAGCATCCCAACCCTCTCTCATTCAGTAAATCCCTACTATCCACACCCTCTCTCATCCAGTAAATACCCACCATACCCACCCTCTCTCAGCCAATAAATCCCCACAATCCGCACCCTCTAAAATCCAGTAAAACCTTACCATCCCCACCCTCACTCATTCAGTAATTTCCCACCATTCCGACCCTCTCTCATCCAGTAAATCCCCACCCTCTCTTATCCAGTAAATCCCTACCATCCCCACCCTCTCTCATCCAGTAATTCCCCACAATCCGCACCCTCTCTCATCCAGTAAATCCCCACACTCTCTTATCCAGTAAATCCCTACCATCCCTACCTTCTCTCATCCAGAAAATCCCCACCATCCGCACCGTCTTCATCCAATTAATTCTCACCATCCCAAGCCTCTCTCATCCAGTAAATCCCCACCATCCCCACCCTCTCTCATCCAATAAATCCCCACCCTCTCTCATCCAGTAAGTCACGACCATCACCACCCTCTCTCATCCAATAAAACCCCACACATTATCTCATCAAGTAAGTCCCCACCATCCCCACACTTTCTCATCCAGTAAATCCCCACCATCCCCACCCTCGCACATCCAGTAAATTCCCACCATCCCCACCCTCTCTCATCCAATGAATCCACACCCTCTCTCTTCCAGTAAATCCCCACAATCCCCACTCTCTCTCATCCAATAAATCCCCACCATCCCAAACCCCTCTCATCCAATAAATCCCCACCATCCGCACCCTCTCTCATCCAATAAATCCCCAGCATCCCCACCCTCTCTCATCCAGTAAAACCCCACCATCCGCACCCTCTCTCATCCAGTAAATCCCCACAATCCCCACCCTCTCTCATCCAGAATATCCCTACCATCCGCACCCTCTCTCATCCAGTAAATCCCCACAATCCCCACCCTCTCTCATCCAGTAAATCCCCACCATCCCCACCCTCTCATCTAATAAATCCCCACCATCCCCACCCTCTCTCTGCCAATAAATCCCTACCATCCCCACCCTCTGTCATCCAATAAATCCCCACCATCCACACCCTCGCTCATTCAGTAAATCCCCACCATCCGCACCCACTCTCATCCAGTAAATCCCCACCCTCTCTCATCCAGTAAATTCCCACCATCCCCACCCTCTCTCATCCAGTAAATTCCCACCATTCCCACCCTCTCTCAGCTACTAAATTCCCACCATCCCCACCCTCATTCATCCAATAAATCCACACAATCCCCACCCTCTCTCATCCAGTAAATCCCCACCATTCCCACCCTCTCTCATCCAATAAATCCTCACCCTCTCTCAGCCAATAAATCCCCACCATCCCCAGCATCTCTCATCCAATAATTCCCCACCATCCGCACTCTCTCAAATCCAGTAAAACCCTACCATTCCCACCCACTCTCTCATCCAGTAAATCCCACCATTCCGACCCTCTCTCATCCAATAAATCCCCGCCATCCCCACCCTCTCTCATCCAATTAATCCCCAGCTTCCGCACTCTCTTTAATTCAGTAAATCCCTACTGTCCACAGCCTCTCTCATCCAGTAAATCCCTACCATCCCCACACTCTCTCATCCAATAAATCCCAAGCATCCCCACCCTCTCTCATTCAATAAATCCCCACCATCCCCACCCTTTCTCATCCAATAAATCCCCACCATCCCCACCCTCTCTCATCAAGTAAATCCCCACCATCTGCACCCTCTCTCATCCAGTAAATCCCCACCCTCTCTCATCCAGTAAATTCCCACCATCCCCACCCTCTCTCATCCAGTAAATCCCCACCATTCCCTCCCTCTCTCATCCAGTAAATTCCCACCATCCCCACCCTCTCTCATCCAATAAATCCCCACCCACTCTCATCAAGTAAATGCTCACCATCCACATCCTCTCCCATCCAATTATCCCCACCATCCCCACCATCTCTCATCCAATAAATCCCCACCATCCACACTCTCACTCATCCAGTAAATCCCCACCATCCGCACCCTCTCTCATCCAGTAAATCCCCACCCTCTCTCATCCAGTAAATCCCGACCATCCCCACCCTCTCTCATTCAATAAATCCCCACCATCCCCACCCTCTCTCATCCAATTTATCCCCACCATCCGCACTCTCTCTCATTCAGTAAATCCCCACTATCCACACCCTCTCTCATCCAGTAAATCCCCACCATGCCCACCCTCTCTTATCCAATAAATCCCCAGCATCCCCACCCTCTCTCATCCAATAAATCCCCACCATCCCCACCCTCTCTCAACCAATTAATCCCCACCATCCGCACTCTCTCTCATTCAGTAAATCCCCACTATCCACACCCTGTCTCATCCAGTAAATCCCCACCATCCCCACCCTCTCTCATCCAATAAATCCCCAGCATCCCAACCCTCTCTCATCCAGTAAATCCCCACCATCCGCACCCCCTCTCATCCAGTAAATCCCCACCCTCTCTCATCCAGTAAATTCCCACCATCCCCACCCTCTCTCATCCAATAAATCCCCACACATTATCTCATCCAGTAAGTCCCCACCATCCCCACACTTTCTCATCCAGTAAATCCCCACCATCCCCACCCTCGCACATCCAGTAAATTCCCACCATGCCCACCCTCTCTCATCCAATGAATCCACACCCTCTCTCTTCCAGTAAATCCCCACCATCCCCACTCTCTCTCATCCAATAAATCCCCACCATCCCAAACCTCTCTCATCCAATAAATCCCCACCATCCGCACCCTCTCTCATCCAATAAATCCCCAGCATCCCCACCCTCTCTCATCCAGTAAAACCCCACCATCCGCACCCTCTCTCATCCAGTAAATCCCCTCCCTCTCTCATCCAGTAAATCCCCACAATCCCCACCCTCTCTCATCCAGAATATCCCTACCATCCGCACCCTCTCTCATCCAGTAAATCCCCACCATCCCCAACCTCTCTCATCCAGTAAATCCCCACCATCCTCACCCTCACTCATCCAGTAAATCCCCACCATCCACACCCTCTCTCATCCAATAAATCCTCACCCTCTCTCATCCAGTAAATCCCCACCATCCGCACCCCCTCTCATCCAGTAAAACCCCACCCTCTCTCATCCAGTAAATTCCCACCATCCCCACCCTCTCTCATCCAGTAAATTCCCACCATTCCCACTCTCTCTCAGCCAGTAAATTGCCACCATCCCCACCCTCTCTCATCCAATAAATCAACACATTCCCCACCCTCTATCATCCAGTAAATCCCCACCATCCCCGCCCTCTCTCATCGAATAAATCCTCACCCTCTCTCAGCCAATAAATCCCCACCATCCCCAGCATCTCTCATCCAATAAATCCCCACCAAGCGCACTCTCTCAAATCCAGTAAAACCATACCATCCCCACCCTCTCTCATCCAGTAAATTTCCACCATTCCGACCCTCTCTCACCCAATAAACCCTGCCATCCCCACCCGCTCTCATCCAATTAATCCCCACCATCCGTACTCTCTCTCATTCAGTAAATCCCTACTATCCACACCCTCTCTCATCCAATAAATCGCCACCATACCCACCCTCTCACATTCAATAAATCCCCACCATCCCCACCCTCTCTCATCCAATTAATCCCCACCATCCGCACTCTCTCTCATTCAGTAAATCCCCAATATCCACACCCCGTCTCATCCAGGAAATCCCCACCATCCGCACACTCTCTCATTCAGTAAATCCCCACCATCCAGACCCTCTCTCATCCAGTAAATCCCCACCATCCCCACCCCCTCTCATCCAATAAATCCCCAGCATCCCAACCCTCTCTCATTCAATAAATCCCCACCATCCACACCCTGTCTCATCCAATAAATCCCCAACATCCCCACCCTCTCTCATCCAGTAAATCCCCAACATCCGCACCCCCTCTCATCCAGTAAATCCCCACCCTCTCTCATCCAGTAAATTCCCACCATCCCCACCCTCTCTCATACAGTAAATCCCCTCCATTCCCTCCCTCTCTCATCCAGTAAATTCCCACCATCCCCACCCTCTCTCATCCAATAAATCCCCACCCACTCTCATCAAGTAAATGCCCACCATCCGCATCCTCTCCCATCCAATAAATTCCCACCATCCCCACACTCTCTCATCCAGTAAATCCCCACAATTCCCACCTTCTCTCATCGAATAAATCCTCACCCTCTCTCAGCCAATAAATCCCCACCATCCCCAGCATCTCTCATCCAATAATTCCCCACCATCCGCACTCTCTCAAATCCAGTAAAACCATACCATCCCCACCCTCTCTCATCCAGTAAATTCCCACCATTCCGACCCTCTCTCACCCAATAAATCCCCGCCATCCCCACCCGCTCTCATCCAATTAATCCCCACCATCCGCACTCTCTCTCATTCAGTAAATCCCTACTATCCACACCCTCTCGCATCCAGTAAATACCCACCATACCCACCCACTCTCATCCAATAAATCCAAACCATCCCCACCCTCTCTCATCCAATAAATCCCCACTATCCACACCCTCTCTCATCCATTAAATCCCCACCATCCCCACCCTCACTCATCCAGAAAATCCCCACCATCCCCACCCTCTCTTATCCAATAAATCCCCAGCATCCCCACCCTCTCTCATCCAGTAAATCCCCACCATCCCCAACCTCTCTCATCCAATTAATCCCCACCATCCGCACTCTCTCTCATTCAGTAAAACCCCACTATCCACACCCTCTCTCATCCAGTAAATCCCCACCATCCCCATCATCTCTCATCCAATAAATCCCCACCATCCGCCGTCTCTCTCATAAAGTAAAACCCCACCATCCCCATCCTCTCTCATCCAGTAAATCCCCAACATCACCATCCTCTCTCATCCAATAAATCCTCCCCCTCTCTCAGCCACTATATTCCCACCATCCCCACCCTCTCTCATCCAATAAATCCACACATTCCCCACCCTCTCTCATCCAGTAAATCCCCACCATCCCCACCCTCTCATCAAATAAATCCCCACCATCCCCACCCTCTCTCAGCCAATAAATCCCGACCATTCCCAACATCTCTCATTCAATAAATCCCCACCATCCGCACTCTCTCAAATCCATTAAAACCCTAACATCCCCACCCTCTCTCATCCAGTAAATTCCCACCATTCCGACACTCTCTCAACCAATAAATCCGCACCATCCCCACCCTCTCTCATCCAGTAAATCCCCACCATCCCCACCCTCTCTCATCCAATTAATCCCCACCATCCGCACTCTCTCTCATTCCGTAAACCCAACTATCCACACCCTCTCTCAGCCAATAAACCCCTACCATCATCACCATCTCTCATCCAACAAATCCCCACCATCCGCACTCACTCTCATCCAGTAAATCCCCACCATCCCCACCCTCTCTCATCCAATAAATCCCCAGCATCCCCATCCTCTCTCATCCAGCAAATCCCCACCATCCCCACCCTCTCTCATCCAATAAATCCCCAAACTATCTCATCCAGTAAATCCCCAAAATCCGCATCCTCTCTCATCCAATAAAGACCCACACTCTCTCGTCCAGTAAATTCCCACCACCCCACCCTCTCTGATCCAATAAATCCGCACCCAATTTCTTCCAGTTAATCCCCAGCATCCACACCCTCTCTCATCCAGTAAATCACCACCATCCCCAGCCTCTCTCATGCAATAAATTCCCACCAACCCACACTCTCTCATTCAGTAAATCCCCACCATTCCCACCCTCTCTCATCCAGTAAATTCCCACCATCCCCACCCTCTCTCATCCAATAACTCCCCACCATCCCCATCCTCACTCATTCAGTATATCCACACCATCCCCACCCTCTCATCTAATAAATCCCCACCATCCCCACCCTCTCTCTGCCAATAAATCCCTACCATCCCCACCCTCTGTCATCCAATAAATCCCCACCATCCACACCCTCGGTCATTCAGTAAATCCCCACCATCCGCACCCACTCTCATCCAGTAAATCCCCACCCTCTCTCATCCAGTAAATTCCCACCATCCCCACCCTCTCTCATCCAGTAAATTCCCACCATTCCCACCCTCTCTCAGCTACTAAATTCCCACCATCCCCACCCTCTCTCATCCAATAAATCCACACATTCCCCACTCTCTCTCATCCAGTAAATCCCCACCATCCCCACCCTCTCTCATCCAATAAATCCTCACCCTCTCTCAACCAATAAATCCCCACCATCCGCACTCTCTCAAATCCAGTAAAACCCTACCATTCCCACCCACTCTCTCATCCAGTAAATTCCCACCATTCCGACCCTCTCTCATCCAATAAATCCCCGCCATCCCCACCCTCTCTCATCCAATTAATCCCCAGCTTCCGCACTCTCTTTCATTCAGTAAATCCCTACTGTCCACAGCCTCTCTCATCCAGTAAATCCCTACCATCCCCACCCTCTCTCATCCAATAAATCCCAAGCATCCCCACCCTCTCTCATTCAATAAATCCCCACCATCCCCACCCTTTCTCATCCAATAAATCCCCACCATCCCCACCCTCTCTCAACAAGTAAATCCCCACCATCTGCACCCTCTCTCATCCAGTAAATCCCCACCCTCTCTCATCCAGTAAATTCCCACCATCCCCACCCTCTCTCATCCAGTAAATCCCCACCATTCCCTCCCTCTCTCATCCAGTAAATTCCCACCATCCCCACCCTCTCTCATCCAATAAATCCCCACCCACTCTCATCAAGTAAATGCTCACCATCCACATCCTCTCCCATCCAATTAATCCCCACCATCCCCACCATCTCTCAACCAATAAATCCCCACCATCCCCACTCTCACTCATCCAGTAAATCCCCACCATCCGCACCCTCCCTCATCCAGTAAATCCCCACCCTCTCTCATCCAGTAAATCACGACCATCCCCACCCTCTCTCATTCAATAAATCCCCACCATCCCCACCCTTTCTCATCCAATTTATCCCCACCATCCGCACTCTCTCTCATTCAGTAAATCCCCACTATCCACACCCTCTCTCATCCAGTAAATCCCCACCATGCCCACCCTCTCTTATCCAATAAATCCCCAGCATCCCCACCCTCTCTCATCCAATAAATGCCCACCATCCCCACCCTCTCTCAACCAATTAATCCCCACCATCCACACTCTCTCTCATTCAGTAAATCCCCACTATCCACACCCTGTCTCATCCAGTAAATCCCCACCATCGCCACCCTCTCTCATCCAATAAATCCCCAGCATCCCAACCCTCTCTCATCCAGTAAATCCCCACCATCCGCACCCCCTCTCATCCAGTAAATCCCCACCCTCTCTCATCCAGTAAATTCCCACCATCCCCACCCTCTCTCATCCAGTAAATTCCCACCATTCCCACCCTCTCTCAGCCAGTAAATTGCCACCGTCCCCACCCTCTCTCATCCAATAAATACACACATTCCCCACCCTCTCTCATCCAGTAAATCCCCACCATCCCCGCCCTCTCTCATCGAATAAATCCTCACCCTCTCTCAGTCAATAAATCCCCACCATCCCCAGCATCTCTCATCCAATAATTCCCCACCATCCGCACTCTCTCAAATCCAGTAAAACCATACCATCCCCACCCTCTCTCATCCAGTAAATTCCCACCATTCCGACCCTCTCTCACCCAATAAATCCACACCATCCCCACCCGCTCTCATCCAATTAATCCCCACCATCCGCACTCTCTCTCATTCAGTAAATCCCTACTATCCACACCCTCTCTCATCCAGTAAATCCCCACCATACCCACCCTCTCACATTCAATAAATCCCCAGCATCCCCACCCTCTCTCATCCAATAAATCCCCACCATCCCCACCCTCTCTCATCCAGTAAATCCCCACCATCCCCACCCTCTCTCATCGAATAAATCCTCACCATCTCTCAGCCAATAAATCCCCACAATCCCCACCATCTCTCATCCAATAATTCCCCACTATCCGCACTCTCTCAAATCCAGTAAAACCTTACCATCCCCACCCTCTCTCATCCAGTAATTTCCCACCATTCCGACCCTCTCTCACCCAATAAATCCCCGCCATCCCCACCCTCTCTCATCCAATTAATCCCCACCATCCGCACTCTCTCTCATTCAGTAAATCCCTACTATCTACACCCTCTCTCATCCACTAAATCCCCACCATACCCACCCTCTCTCATCCATAAATCCCCAGCATCCCTACCCTCTCTCATCCAATAAATCCCCACCAGCCCCACCCTCTCTCATCCAGTAAATCCCCACCATCCGCACCCTCTCTCATACAGTAAATCCCCACCCTCTCTTATCCAGTAAATCCCTACCATCCCCACCTTCTCTCATCCAGAAAATCCCCACCATCCGCACCCTCTTCATCCAATAAATCCCCACCATCCCCAGCCTCTCTCATCCAGTAAATCCCCACCATCCCCACCCTCTCTCATCCAATAAATCCCCACCCTCTCTCATCCAGTAAGTCACCACCATCCCCACCCTCTCTCATCCAATAAATCCCCACACATTATCTCATCCAGTAAGTCCCCACCATCCCCACACTTTCTCAGCCAGTAAATCCCCACCATCCCCACCCTCGCACATCCAGTAAATTCCCACCATGCCCACCCTCTCTCATCCAATGAATCCACACCCTCTCTCTTCCAGTAAATCCCCACCATCCCCACTCTCTCTCATCCAATAAATCCCCACCATCCCAAACCTCTCTCATCCAATAAATCCAAACCATCCGCACCCTCTCTCATCCAATAAATCCCCAGCATCCCCACCCTCTCTCATCCAGTAAAACCCCACCATCCGCACCCTCTCTCATCCAGTAAATCCCCACCCTCTCTCATCCAGTAAATCCCCACAATCCCCACCCTCTCTCATCCAGAATATCCCTACCATCCGCACCCTCTCTCATCCAGTAAATCCCCACCATCCCCAACCTCTCTCATCCAGTTAATCCCCACCATCCTCACCCTCACTCATCCAGTAAATCCCCACCATCCACACCCTCTCTCATCCAATAAATCCTCACCCCCTCTCATCCAGTAAATCCCCACCCTCTCTCATCCAGTAAATTCCCACCATCCCCACCCTCTCTCATCCAGTAAATTCCTACCATTCCCACCCTCTCTCAGCCAGTAAAATGCCACCATCCCCACCCTCTCTCATCCAATAAATCAACACATTCCCCACCCTCTCTCATCCAGTAAATCCCCACCATCCCCGCCCTCTCTCATCGAATAAATCCTCACCCTCTCTCAGCCAATAAATCCGCACAATCCCTACCATCTCTCATCCAATAATTCCCCACTATTCGCACTCTCTCAAATCCAGTAAAACCTTACCTTCCCACCCTCTCTCATCCAGTAATTTCCCACCATTCCGACCCTCTCTCACCCAATAAATCCCCGCCATCCCCACCCTCTCTCATCCAATTAATCCCCACCATCCGCACTCTCTCTCATTCAGTAAATCCCTACTATCTACACACTCTCTCATCCAGTAAATCCCCACCATACCCATCCTCTCTCATCCAGTAAATCCCCACCATCCGCACCCTCACTCATCCAGTAAATCCCAACCCTCTCTTATCCAGTAAATCCCTACCATCCCTACCTTCTCTCATCCAGAAAATCCCCACCATCCGCACCCTCTTCATCCAATAAATCCCCACCATCCCCAGCCTCTCTCATCCAGTAAATCCCCACCATCCCCACCCTCTCTCATCCAATAAATCCCCACCCTCTCTCATCCAGTAAGTCACCACCATCCCCACCCTCTCTCATCCAATAAATCCCCACCCTCTCTCATCCAGTAAGTCAACACCATCCCCACCCCCTCTCATCCAGTAAATCCCCACCCTCTCTCATCCAGTAAATTCCCACCATCCCCACCCTCTCTCATCCAGTAAATTCCCACCATTCCCACCCTCTCTCAGCCAGTAAATTGCAACCGTCCCCACCCTCTCTCATCCAATAAATACACACATTCCCCACCCTCTCTCATCCAGTAAATACCCACCATCCCCGCCCTCTCTCATCGAATAAATCCTCACCCTCTCTCAGCCAATAAATCCCCACCATCCCCAGCATCTCTCATCCAATAATTCCCCACCATCCGCACTCTCTCAAATCCAGTAAAACCATACCATCCCCACCCTCTCTCATCCAGTAAATTCCCACCATTCCGACCCTCTCTCACCCAATAAATCCCCGCCATCCCCACCCGCTCTCATCCAATTCATCCCCACCATCCGCACTCTCTTTCATTCAGTAAATCCCTACTGACCACAGCCTCTCTCATCCAGTAAATCCCTACCATCCCCACCCTCTCTCATCCAATAAATCCCAAGCATCCCCACCCTCTCTCATTCAATAAATCCCCACCATCCACACCCTTTCTCATCCAATAAATCCCCACCATCCCCACCCTCTCTCATCAAGTAAATCCCCACCATCTGCACCCTCTCTCATCCAGTAAATCCCCACCCTCTCTCATCCAGTAAATTCCCACCATCCCCACCCTCTCTCATCCAGTAAATTCCCACCATCCCCACCCTCTCTCATCCAATAAATCCCCACCCACTCTCATCAAGTAAATGCTCACCATCCACATCCTCTCCCATCCAATTAATCCCCACCATCCCCACCATCTCTCATCCAATAAATCCCCACCATCCCCACTCTCACTCATCCAGTAAATCCCCACCATCCGCACCCTCTCTCATCCAGTAAATCCCCACCCTCTCTCATCCAGTAAATCCCGACCATCCCCACCCTCTCTCATTCAATAAATCCCCACCATCCCCACCCTCTCTCATCCAATTTATCCCCACCATCCGCACTCTCTCTCATTCAGTTAATCCCCACTATCCACACCCTCTCTCATCCAGTAAATCCCCACCATGCCCACCCTCTCTTATCCAATAAATCCCCAGCATCCCCACCCTCTCTCATCCAATAAATCCCCACCATCCCCACCCTCTCTCAACCAATTAATCCCCACCATCCGCACTCTCTCTCATTCACTAAATCCCCACTATCCACACCCTGTCTCATCCAGTAAATCCCCACAATCGGCACTCTCTCTCATTCAGTAAATCCCCACTATCCACACCCTATCTCATCCAGTAAATCCCCACCATCCCCACCCTCTCTCATCCAATAAATCCCCAGCATCCCAACCCTCTCTCATCCAGTAAATCCCCACCATCCGCACCCCCTCTCATCCAGTAAATCCCCACCCTCTCTCATCCAGTAAATTCCCACCATCCCCACCCTCTCTCATCCAGTAAATTCCCCCCATTCCCACCCTCTCTCAGCCAGTAAATTGCCACCGTCCCCACCCTCTCTCATCCAATAAATACACACATTCCCCACCCTCTCTCATCCAGTAAATCCCCACAATCCCCGCCCTCTCTCATCGAATAAATCCTCACCCTCTCTCAGCCAATAAATCCCCACCATCCCCAGCATCTCTCATCCAATAATTCCACACCATCCGCACTTTCTCAAATCCAGTAAAACCATACCATCCCCACCCTCTCTCATCCAGTAAATTCCCACCATTTCGACCCTCTCTCACCCAATAAATCCCCGCCATCCCCACCCGCTCTCATCCAATTAATCCCCACCATCCGCACTCTCTCTCATTCAGTAAATCCCTACTATCCACACCCTCTCTCATCCAATAAATCCCCACCATCCCCACTCTCTCTCATCCAGTAAATCCCCACCATCCGCACCCTCTTCATCCAATAAATCCCCACCATCCCCAGCCTCTCTCATCCAGTAAATCCGCACCATCCCCACCCTCTCTCATCCAATAAATCCCCACCCTCTCTCATCCAGTAAGTCACCACCATCCCCACCCTCTCTCATCCAATAAATCCCCACACATTATCTCATCCAGTAAGTCCCCACCATCCGCACACTTTCTCATCGAATAAATCCTCACCCTCTCTCAGCCAATAAATCCCCACCATCCCCAGCATCTCTCATCCAATAATTCCCCACCATCCGCACTCTCTCAAATCCAGTAAAACCATACCATCCCCACCCTCTCTCATCCAGTAAATTCCCACCATTCCGACCCTCTCTCACCCAATAAATCCCCGCCATCCCCACCCGCTCTCATCCAATTCATCCCCACCATCCGCACTCTCTTTCATTCAGTAAATCCCTACTGTCCACAGCCTCTCTCATCCAGTAAATCCCTACCATCCCCACCCTCTCTCATCCAATAAATCCCAAGCATCCCCACCCTCTCTCATTCAATAAATCCCCACCATCCCCACCCTTTCTCATCCAATAAATCCCCACCATCCCCACCCTCTCTCATCAAGTAAATCCCCACCATCTGCACCCTCTCTCATCCAGTAAATCCCCACCCTCTCTCATCCAGTAAATTCCCACCATCCCCACCCTCTCTCATCCAGTAAATTCCCACCATCCCCACCCTCTCTCATCCAATAAATCCCCACCCACTCTCATCAAGTAAATGCTCACCATCCACATCCTCTCCCATCCAATTAATCCCCACCATCCCCACCATCTCTCATCCAATAAATCCCCACCATCCCCACTCTCACTCATCCAGTAAATCCCCACCATCCGCACCCTCTCTCATCCAGTAAATCCCCACCCTCTCTCATCCAGTAAATCCCGACCATCCCCACCCTCTCTCATTCAATAAATCCCCACCATCCCCACCCTCTCTCATCCAATTTATCCCCACCATCCGCACTCTCTCTCATTCAGTTAATCCCCACTATCCACACCCTCTCTCATCCAGTAAATCCCCACCATGCCCACCCTCTCTTATCCAATAAATCCCCAGCATCCCCACCCTCTCTCATCCAATAAATCCCCACCATCCCCACCCTCTCTCAACCAATTAATCCCCACCATCCGCACTCTCTCTCATTCAGTAAATCCCCACTATCCACACCCTGTCTCATCCAGTAAATCCCCACAATCGGCACTCTCTCTCATTCAGTAAATCCCCACTATCCACACCCTATCTCATCCAGTAAATCCCCACCATCCCCACCCTCTCTCATCCAATAAATCCCCAGCATCCCAACCCTCTCTCATCCAGTAAATCCCCACCATCCGCACCCCCTCTCATCCAGTAAATCCCCACCCTCTCTCATCCAGTAAATTCCCACCATCCCCACCCTCTCTCATCCAGTAAATTCCCCCCATTCCCACCCTCTCTCAGCCAGTAAATTGCCACCGTCCCCACCCTCTCTCATCCAATAAATACACACATTCCCCACCCTCTCTCATCCAGTAAATCCCCACAATCCCCGCCCTCTCTCATCGAATAAATCCTCACCCTCTCTCAGCCAATAAATCCCCACCATCCCCAGCATCTCTCATCCAATAATTCCACACCATCCGCACTTTCTCAAATCCAGTAAAACCATACCATCCCCACCCTCTCTCATCCAGTAAATTCCCACCATTTCGACCCTCTCTCACCCAATAAATCCCCGCCATCCCCACCCGCTCTCATCCAATTAATCCCCACCATCCGCACTCTCTCTCATTCAGTAAATCCCTACTATCCACACCCTCTCTCATCCAATAAATCCCCACCATCCCCACTCTCTCTCATCCAGTAAATCCCCACCATCCGCACCCTCTCTCATCCAGTAAATCCCCACCCTCTCTTATCCAGTTAATCCCTACCATCACTACCTCTCAATCAGAAAATCCCCACCATCCGCACCCTCTTCATCCAATAAATCCCCACCATCCCCAGCCTCTCTCATCCAGTAAATCCCCACCATCCGCACCCTCTCTCATCCAATAAATCCCCACCCTCTCTCATCCAGTAAGTCACCACCATCCCCACCCTCTCTCATCCAATAAATCCCCACACATTATCTCATCCAGTAAGTCCCCACCATCCCCACACTTTCTCATCCAGTAAATCCCCACCATCCCCACCCTCGCACATCCAGTAAATTCCCACCATGCCCACCCTCTCTTATCCAATGAATCCACACCCTCTCTCTTCCAGTAAATCCCCACCATCCCCACTCTCTCTCATCCAATAAATCCCCACCATTCCAAACCTCTCTCATCCAATAAATCCCCACCATCCGCACCGTCTCTCATCCAATAAATCCCCAGCATCCCCACCCTCTCTCATCCAGTAAAACCCCACCATCCGCACCCTCTCTCATCCAGTAAATCCCCACCCTCTCTCATCCAGTAAATCCCCACAATCCCCACCCTCTCTCATCCAGAATATCCCTACCATCCGCACCCTCTCTCATCCAGTAAATCCCCACCATCCCCAACCTCTCTCATCCAGTAAATCCCCACCATCCTCACCCTCACTCATCCAGTAAATCCCCACCATCCACACCCTCTCTCATCCAATAAATCCTCACCCTCTCTCATCCAGTAAATCCCCACCATCCGCACCCCCTCTCATCCAGTAAATCCCCACCCTCTCTCATCCAGTAAATTCCCACCATCCCCACCCTCTCTCATCCAGTAAATTCCCACCATTCCCACCCTCTCTCAGCCAGTAAATTGCCAGCATCCCCACCCTCTCTTATCCAGTAAATCAACACATTCCCCACCCTCTCTCATCCAGTAAATACCCACCATCCCCGCCCTCTCTCATCGAATAAATCCTCACCCTCTCTCAGCCAAAAAATCCCCACCATCCCCAGCATCTCTCATCCAATAATTCCCCACCATCCGCACTCTCTCAAATCCAGTAAAACCATACCATCCCCACCCTCTCTCATCCAGTAAATTTCCACCATTCCGACCCTCTCTCACCCAATAAATCCCTGCCATCCCCACCCGCTCTCATCCAATTATTCCCCACCATCCGTACTCTCTCTCATTCAGTAAATCCCTACTATCCACACCCTCTCTCATCCAGTAAATCCCCACCATACCCACCCTCTCACATTCAATAAATCCCCAGCATCCCCACCCTCTCTCATCCAATAAATCCCCACCATCCCCACCCTCTCTCATCCAGTAAATCCCCACCATCCCCACCCTCTCTCATCGAATAAATCCTCACCCTCTCTCTGCCAATAAATCCGCACAATCCCCACCATCTCTCATCCAATAATTCCCCACTATTCGCACTCTCTCAAATCCAGTAAAACCTTACCATCCCCACCCTCTCTCATCCAGTAATTTCCCACCATTCCGACCCTCTCTCACCCAATAAATCCCCGCCATCCCCACCCTCTCTCATCCAATTAATCCCCACCATCCGCACTCTCTCTCATTCAGTAAATCCCTACTATCTACACCCTCTCTCATCCAGTAAATCCCCACCATCCGCACCCTCTCTCATCCAGTAAATCCCCACCCCCTCTTATCTAGTAAATCCCCACCATCCGCACCCTCTCTCATCCAATAAATCCCCACCCACTCTCATCCAGTAAATGCTCACCATCCACATCCTCTCCTCATCCAATTAATCCCCACCATCCCCACCATCTCTCATCCAATAACTCCCCACCATCCCCACTCTCACTCATCCAGTAAATCCCCACCATCCGCACCCTCTCTCATCCAGTAAATCCCCACCCTCTCTCATCCAGTAAATCCCGACCATCCCCTCCCTCTCTCATTCAATAAATCCCCACCATCCCCACCCTCTCTCATCCAATTTATCCCCACCATCCGCACTCTCTCTCATTCAGTTAATCCCCACTATCCACACCCTCTCTCATCCAGTAAATCCCCACCATGCCCACCCTCTCTTATCCAATAAATCCCCAGCATCCCCACCCTCTCTCATCCAATAAATGCCCACCATCCCCACCCTCTCTCAACCAATTAATCCCCACCATCCGCACTCTCTCTCATTCAGTAAATCCCCACTATCCACACCCTGTCTCATCCAGTAAATCCCCACAATCGGCACTCTCTCTCATTCAGTAAATCCCCACTATCCACACCCTATCTCATCCAGTAAATCCCCACCATCCCCACCCTCTCTCATCCAATAAATCCCCAGCATCCCAACCCTCTCTCATCCAGTAAATCCCCACCATCCGCACCCCCTCTCATCCAGTAAATCCCCACCCTCTCTCATCCAGTAAATTCCCACCATCCCCACCCTCTCTCATCCAGTAAATTCCCCCCATTCCCACCCTCTCTCAGCCAGTAAATTGCCACCGTCCCCACCCTCTCTCATCCAATAAATACACACATTCCCCACCCTCTCTCATCCAGTAAATCCCCACAATCCCCGCCCTCTCTCATCGAATAAATCCTCACCCTCTCTCAGCCAATAAATCCCCACCATCCCCAGCATCTCTCATCCAATAATTCCACACCATCCGCACTTTCTCAAATCCAGTAAAACCATACCATCCCCACCCTCTCTCATCCAGTAAATTCCCACCATTTCGACCCTCTCTCACCCAATAAATCCCCGCCATCCCCACCCGCTCTCATCCAATTAATCCCCACCATCCGCACTCTCTCTCATTCAGTAAATCCCTACTATCCACACCCTCTCTCATCCAATAAATCCCCACCATCCCCACTCTCTCTCATCCAGTAAATCCCCACCATCCGCACCCTCTCTCATCCAGTAAATCCCCACCCTCTCTTATCCAGTTAATCCCTACCATCACTACCTCTCAATCAGAAAATCCCCACCATCCGCACCCTCTTCATCCAATAAATCCCCACCATCCCCAGCCTCTCTCATCCAGTAAATCCCCACCATCCCCACCCTCTCTCATCCAATAAATCCCCACCCTCTCTCATCCAGTAAGTCACCACCATCCCCACCCTCTCTCATCCAATAAATCCCCACACATTATCTCATCCAGTAAGTCCCCACCATCCCCACACTTTCTCATCCAGTAAATCCCCACCATCCCCACCCTCGCACATCCAGTAAATTCCCACCATGCCCACCCTCTCTTATCCAATGAATCCACACCCTCTCTCTTCCAGTAAATCCCCACCATCCCCACTCTCTCTCATCCAATAAATCCCCACCATTCCAAACCTCTCTCATCCAATAAATCCCCACCATCCGCACCGTCTCTCATCCAATGAATCCCCAGCATCCCCACCCTCTCTCATCCAGTAAAACCCCACCATCCGCACCCTCTCTCATCCAGTAAATCCCCACCCTCTCTCATCCAGTAAATCCCCACAATCCCCACCCTCTCTCATCCAGAATATCCCTACCATCCGCACCCTCTCTCATCCAGTAAATCCCCACCATCCCCAACCTCTCTCATCCAGTAAATCCCCACCATCCTCACCCTCACTCATCCAGTAAATCCCCACCATCCCCACCCTCTCTCATCCAATAAATCCCCACCATCCCCACCCTCTCTCATCGAATAAATCCTCACCCTCTCTCTGCCAATAAATCCACACAATCCCCACCATCTCTCATCCAATAATTCCCCACTATTCGCACTCTCTCAAATCCAGTAAAACCTTACCATCCCCACCCTCTCTCATCCAGTAATTTCCCACCATTCCGACCCTCTCTCATCCAATAAATCCCCGCCATCCCCACCCTCTATCATCCAATTAATCCCCACCATCCGCACTCTCTCTCATTCAGTAAATCCCTACTATCTACACCCTCTCTCATCCAGTAAATCCCCACCATCCGCACCCTCTCTCATCCAGTAAATCCCCACCCCGTCTTATCTAGTAAATCCCCATCATCCCTACCTTCTCTCATCCAGAAAATCCCCACCATCCGCACCCTCTTCATCCAATAAATCCCCACCATCCCCAGCCTCTCTCATCCAGTAAATACTCACCCTCTCTCATCCAGTAAGTCAGCACCATCCCCACCCCCTCTCATCCAGTAAATCCCCACCCTCTCTCATCCAGTAAATTCCCACCATCCCCACCCTCTCTCATCCAGTAAATTCCCACCATTCCCACCCTCTCTCAGCCAGTAAATTGCCACCGTCTCCACCCTCTCTCATCCAATAAATACACACATTCCCCACCCTCTCTCATCCAGTAAATCCCCACCATCCCCGCTCTCTCTCATCGAATAAATCCTCACCCTCTCTCAGCCAATAAATCCCCACCATCCCCAGCATCTCTCATCCAATAATTCCCCACCATCCGCACTCTCTCAAATCCAGTAAAACCATACCATCCCCACTCTCTCTCATCCAGTAAATTCCCACCATTCCGACCCTCTCTCACCCAATAAATCCCCGCCATCCCCACCCGCTCTCATCCAATTAATCCCCACCATCCGCACTCTCTTTCATTCAGTAAATCCCTACTGTCCACAGCCTCTCTCATCCAGTAAATCCCTACCATCCCCACCCTCTCTCATCCAATAAATCCCAAGCATCCCCACCCTCTCTCATTCAATAAATCCCCACCATCCCCACCCTTTCTCATCCAATAAATCCCCACCATCCCCACCCTCTCTCATCAAGTAAATCCCCACCATCTGCACCCTCTCTCATCCAGTAAATCCCCACCCTCTCTCATCCAGTAAATTCCCACCATCCCCACCCTCTCTCATCCAGTAAATTCCCACCATCCCCACCCTCTCTCATCCAATAAATCCCCACCCACTCTCATCAAGTAAATGCTCACCATCCACATCCTCTCCCATCCAATTAATCCCCACCATCCCCACCATCTCTCATCCAATAACTCCCCACCATCCCCACTCTCACTCATCCAGTAAATCCCCACCATCCGCACCCTCTCTCATCCAGTAAATCCCCACCCTCTCTCATCCAGTAAATCCCGACCATCCCCTCCCTCTCTCATTCAATAAATCCCCACCATCCCCACCCTCTCTCATCCAATTTATCCCCACCATCCGCACTCTCTCTCATTCAGTTAATCCCCACTATCCACACCCTCTCTCATCCAGTAAATCCCCACCATGCCCACCCTCTCTTATCCAATAAATCCCCAGCATCCCCACCCTCTCTCATCCAATAAATGCCCACCATCCCCACCCTCTCTCAACCAATTAATCCCCACCATCCGCACTCTCTCTCATTCAGTAAATCCCCACTATCCACACCCTGCCTCATCCAGTAAATCCCCACCATCGGCACTCTCTCTCATTCAGTAAATCCCCACTATCCACACCCTATCTCATCCAGTAAATCCCCACCATCCCCACACTCTCACAGCCAATAAATCCCCAGCATCCCAACCCTCTCTCATCCAGTAAATCCCCACCATCCGCACCCCCTCTCATCCAGTAAATCCCCACCCTCTCTCATCCAGTAAATTCCCACCATCCCCACCCTCTCTCATCCAGTAAATTCCCACCATTCCCACCCTCTCTCAGCCAGCAAATTGCCACCGTCCCCACCCTCTCTCATCCAATAAATACACACATTCCCCACCCTCTCTCATCCAGTAAATCCCCACCATCCCCGCCCTCTCTCATCAAATAAATCCTCACCCTCTCTCAGCCAATAAATCCCCACCATCCCCAGCATCTCTCATCCAATAATTCCCCACCATCCGCACTTTCTCAAATCCAGTAAAACCATACCATCCCCACCCTCTCTCATCCAGTAAATTCCCACCATTCCGACCCTCTCTCACCCAATAAATCCCCGCCATCCCCACCCGCTCTAATCCAATTAATCCCCACCATCCCCACCCTCTCTCATCCAGTAAATCCCCACCATCCCCACCCTCTCTCATCGAATAAATCCTCACCATCTCTCAGCCAATAAATCCCCACAATCCCCACCATCTCTCATCCAATAATTCACCACTATCCGCACTCTCTCAAATCCAGTAAAACCTTACCATCCCCACCCTCTCTCATCCAGTAATTTCCCACCATTCCGACCCTCTCTCACCCAATAAATCCCCGCCATCCCCACCCTCTCTCATCCAATTAATCCCCAACATCCGCACTCTCTCTCATTCAGTAAATCCCTACTATCTACACCCTCTCTCATCCAGTAAATCCCCACCATACCCACACTCTCTCATCCATAAATCCCGACCATCCCCACCCTCTCTCATCCAGTAAATCCCCACCATCCGCACCCTCTTCATCCAATAAATCCCCACCATCCCCAGCCTCTCTCATCCAGTAAATCCCCACCAACCCCACCCTCTCTCATCCAATAAATCCCCACCCTCTCTCATCCAGTAAGTCACCACCATCCCCACCCTCTCTCATCCAATAAATCCCCACACATTATCTCATCCAGTAAGTCCCCACCATCCCCACACTTTCTCATCCAGTAAACCCCACCATCCCCACCCTCGCACATCCAGCAAATTCCCACCATGCCCACCCTCTCTCATCCAATGAATCCACACCCTCTCTCTTCCAGTAAATCCCCACCATCCCCACTCTCTCTCATCCAATAAATCCCCACCATCCCAAACCTCTCTCATCCAATAAATCCCCACCATCCGCACCCTCTCTCATCCAATAAATCCCCAGCATCCCCACCCTCTCTCATCCAGTAAAACCCCACCATCCGCACCCTCTCTCATCCAGTAAATCCCCACCCTCTCTCATCCAGTAAATCCCCACAATCCCCACCCTCTCTCATCCAGAATATCCCTACCATCCGCACCCTCTCTCATCCAGTAAATCCCCACCATCCCCAACCTCTCTCATCCAGTAAATCCCCACCATCCTCACCCTCACTCATCCAGTAAATCCCCACCATCCACACCCTCTCTCATCCAATAAATCCCCACCCTCTCTCATCCAGTAAATCCCCACATCCGCACCCCCTCTCATCCAGTAAATCCCCACCCTCTCTCATTCAGTAAATTCCCACCATCCCCACCCTCTCTCATCCAGTAAATTCCCACCATTCCCACCCTCTCTCAGCCAGTAAATTGCCACCATCCCCACCCTCTCTCATCCAATAAATCAACATATTCCCCACCCTCTCTCATCCAGTAAATCCCCACCATCCCCGCCCTCTCTCATCGAATAAATCCTCACCCTCTCTCAGCCAATAAATCCCCACCATCCCCAGCATCTCTCATCCAATAATTCCCCACCATCCGCACTCTCTCAAATCCAGTAAAACCATACCATCCCCACCCTCTCTCATCCAGTAAATTTCCACCATTCCGACCCTCTCTCACCCAATAAATCCCTGCCATCCCCACCCGCTCTCATTCAATTAATCCCCACCATCCGTACTCTCTCTCATTCAGTAAATCCCTACTATCCACACCCTCTCTCATCCAGTAAATCCCCACCATACCCACCCTCTCACATTCAATAAATCCCCAGCATCCCCACCCTCTCTCATCCAATAAATCCCCACCATCCCCACCCTCTCTCATCCAGTAAATCCCCACCATCCCCACCCTCTCTCATCGAATAAATCCTCACCCTCTCTCAGCCAATAAATCCGCACAATCCCCACCATCTCTCATCCAATAATTCCCCACTATTCGCACTCTCTCAAATCCAGTAAAACCTTACCATCCCCACCCTCTCTCATCCAGTAATTTCCCACCATTCCGACCGTCTCTCACCCAATAAATCCCCGCCATCCCCACCCTCTCTCATCCAATTAATCCCCACCATCCGCACACTCTCTTATTCAGTAAATCCCTACTATCTACACCCTCTCTCATCCAGTAAATCCCCACCATACCCACCCTCTCTCATCCAGTAAATCCCCACAATCCCCACCCTCTCTCATCCAGAATATCCCTACCATCCGCACCCTCTCTCATCCAGTAAATCCCCACCATCCCCAACCTCTCTCATCCAGTAAATCCCCACCATCCTCACCCTCACTCATCCAGTAAATCCCCACCATCCACACCCTCTCTCATCCAATAAATCCCCACCCTCTCTCATCCAGTAAATCCCCACATCCGCACCCCCTCTCATCCAGTAAATCCCCACCCTCTCTCATTCAGTAAATTCCCACCATCCCCACCCTCTCTCATCCAGTAAATTCCCACCATTCCCACCCTCTCTCAGCCAGTAAATTGCCACCATCCCCACCCTCTCTCATCCAATAAATCAACACATTCCCCACCCTCTCTCATCCAGTAAATCCCCACCATCCCCGCCCTCTCTCATCGAATAAATCCTCACCCTCTCTCAGCCAATAAATCCCCACCATCCCCAGCATCTCTCATCCAATAATTCCCCACCATCCGCACTCTCTCAAATCCAGTAAAACCATACCATCCCCACCCTCTCTCATCCAGTAAATTTCCACCATTCCGACCCTCTCTCACCCAATAAATCCCTGCCATCCCCACCCGCTCTCATTCAATTAATCCCCACCATCCGTACTCTCTCTCATTCAGTAAATCCCTACTATCCACACCCTCTCTCATCCAGTAAATCCCCACCATACCCACCCTCTCACATTCAATAAATCCCCAGCATCCCCACCCTCTCTCATCCAATAAATCCCCACCATCCCCACCCTCTCTCATCCAGTAAATCCCCACCATCCCCACCCTCTCTCATCGAATAAATCCTCACCCTCTCTCAGCCAATAAATCCGCACAATCCCCACCATCTCTCATCCAATAATTCCCCACTATTCGCACTCTCTCAAATCCAGTAAAACCTTACCATCCCCACCCTCTCTCATCCAGTAATTTCCCACCATTCCGACCCTCTCTCACCCAATAAATCCCCGCCATCCCCACCCTCTCTCATCCAATTAATCCCCACCATCCGCACACTCTCTCATTCAGTAAATCCCTACTATCTACACCCTCTCTCATCCAGTAAATCCCCACCATACCCACCGTCTCACATCCATAAATCCCCACCATCCCCACCCTCTCTCATCCAGTAAATCCCCACCATCCGCACCCTCTCTCATCCAGTAAATCCCCACCCTCTCTTATCCAGTAAATCCCTACCATCCCTACCTTCTCTCATCCAGAAAATCCCCACCATCCGCACCCTCTTCATCCAATAAATCCCCACCATCCCCAGCCTCTCTCATCCAGTAAATCCCCACCATCCCCACCCTCTCTCATCCAATAAATCCCCACCCTCTCTCATCCAGTAAATTCCCACCATCCCCACCCTCTCTCATCCAGTAAATTCCCACCATTCCCACCCTCTCTCAGCCAGTAAATTGCCACCATCCCCACCCTCTCTCATCCAATAAATCCACACATTCCCCACCCTCTCTCATCCAGTAAATCCCCACCATCCCCGCCCTCACTCATCGAATAAATCCTCACCCTCTCTCAGCCAATAAATCCCCACCATCCCCAGCATCTCTCATCCAATAATTCCCCACCATCCGCACTCTCTCAAATCCAGTAAAACCATACCATCCCCACCCTCTCTCATCCAGTCAATTCCCACCATTCCGACCCTCTCTCACCCAATAAATCCCCACCATCCCAAACCTCTCTCATCCAATAAATCCCCACCATCCGCACCCTCTCTCATCCAATAAATCCCCAGCATCCCCACCCTCTCTCATCCAGTAAAACCCCACCATCCGCACCCTCTCTCATCCAGTAAATCCCCACCCTCTCTCATCCAGTAAATCCCCACAATCCCCACCCTCTCTCATCCAGAATATCCCTACCATCCGCACCCTCTCTCATCCAGTAAATCCCCACCATCCCCAACCTCTCTCATCCAGTAAATCCCCACCATCCTCACCCTCACTCATCCAGTAAATCCCCACCATCCGCACCCTCTCTCATCCAGTAAATCCCCACCCTCTCTCATCCAGTAAATCCCCACAATCCCCACCCTCTCTCATCCAGTAAATCCCCACCATACCCACCCTCTCTCATTCAATAAATCCCCAGCATCCCCACACTCTCTCATCCAATAAATCCCCACCATCCGCACCCTCTCTCATCCAGCAAATCCCCACCATCCCCACCCTCTCTCATCGAATAAATCCTCACCCTCTCTCAGCCAATAAATCCCCACAATCCCCACCATCTCTCATCCAATAATTCCCCACTATCCGCACTCTCTCAAATCCAGTAAAATCTTACCATCCCCACCCTCTCTCATCCAGTAATTTCCCACCATTCCGACCCTCTCTCACCCAATAAATCCCCGCCATCCCCACCCTCTCTCATCCAATTAATCCCCACCATCCGCACTCTCTCTCATTCAGTAAATCCCTATTATCTACACCCTCTCTCATCCAGTAAATCCCCACCATACCCACCCTCTCTCATCCATAAATCCCCAGCATCCCCACCCTCTCTCATCCAATAAATCCCCACCATCCCCACCCTCTCTCATCCAGTAAATCCCCACCATCCGCACCCTCTCTCATCCAGTAAATCCCCACCATACCCACCCTCTCTCATCCATAAATCCCCACCATCCGCACCCTCTTCATCCAATAAATCCCCACCATCCCCAGCCTCTCTCATCCAGTAAATCCCCACCATCCCCACCCTCTCTCATCCAATAAATCCCCACCCTCTCTCATCCAGTAAGTCAACACCATCCCCACCCCCTCTCATCCAGTAAATCCCCACCATCCCCACCCTCTCTCATGCAGTAAATTCCCACCATTCCCACCCTCTCTCAGCCAGTAAATCCACACATTCCCCACCCTCTCTCATCCAATAAATCCACACATTCCCCACCCTCTCTCATCCAGTAAATCCTCACCATCCCCGCCCTCACTGATCGAATAAATCCTCACCCTCTCTCAGCCAATAAATCCCCACCATCCCCAGCATCTCTCATCCAATAATTCCCCACCATCCGCACTCTCTCAAATCCAGTAAAACCATACCATCCCCACCATCTCTCATCCAGTAAATTTCCACCATTCCGACCGTCTCTCATCCAATAAATCCCCACACATTATCTCATCCAGTACCCCACCATCCCCACACTTTCTCATCCAGTAAATCCCCACCATCCCCACGCTCGCACATCCAGTAAATTCCCACCATCCCCACCCTCTCTCATCCAATGAATCCACACCCTCTCTCTTCCAGTAAATCCCCACCATCCCCACTCTCTCTCATCCAATAAATCCCCACCATCCCAAACCTCTCTCATCCAATAAATCCCCACCATCCGCACCCTCTCTCATACAATAAATCCCCAGCATCCCCACCCTCTCTCATCCAGTAAATCCCCACAATCGCCACCCTCTCTCATCCAGAATATCCCTACCATCCGCACCCTCTCTCATCCAGTAAATCCCCACCATCCTCACCCTCACTCATCCAGTAAATCCCCACCATCCCACCCTCTCTCATCCAATAAATACCCACCCTCTCTCATCCAATAAATCCCCACCTCCCCCACCCTATCTCATCCAGTAAATCCCCATCCTCTCTCATCCAATACATCCCCACCATCCCCACCCTATCTCAGCCAATAAATCCCCACCATCCCCACCATCTCTCATCCAATAAATCACCACCACTGCACTCACTCTCATCCAGTAAATCCCCACCATCCCCACACTCTCTCATCCAATAAATCCCCACCATCCCCACCCTCACACATCCAATAAATCCCCACCATACGTACTCTCTCTCATCCAGTAAGTCCCCATCATCCGCACCCTCTCTCATTCAGTAAATCCCCACCATCCCTACCCTCTCTCATCCTGTAAATCCCCACCATCCCCACCCTCTTTCATCCAGTAAATTCCCAACATCCCAACCCTCTCTCATCCCATAAATCCCCACCCACTCTCATCCAGTAAATGCCCACAAACCGCATCCTCTCTCATCCAATAAATCCCCACCATCCCAATGCTATCCCATCCAATAAATCCCCACCATCCCCACCCTCTTTCATCCAGTAAATCCCCACCATTCCCACCCTCTCTCATCCAGTAAATTCCCACCATCCCCACCCTCTCTCATCCAATAAATCCCCACCATCCCCACCCTCTCTCATCCAGTAAATCCCCACCATCCCCACCCTCTCTCATCCAATAAATCCCCACTATCCCCATCCTCTCTCATCCAGTAAATCCCCACCATCCCCACCCTCTCATCCAATAAATCCCCACCATCCCCACCCTGTATCAGGCAATAAATCCCCACCATCCCCACCATATCTCATCCAATAAATCCCCACCATCCGCCCTCTCTCTCATCCAGTAAAACCCCACCATCTCCGTCCTCTCTCATCCAGTAAACTCCTACCATTCCCACCCACTCTTTTCCAATAAATCCAAACCATCCCCACCCTCTCTCATCCAATAAATCCCCACTATCCACACCCTCACTCATCCATTAAATCCCCACCATCCCCACCCTCACTCATCCATTAAATCCCCACCATCCCCACCCTCACTCATCCAGAAAATCCCCACCATCCCCACCCTCTCTTATGCAATAAATCCCCAGCATCCCCACCCTCTCTCATCCAATAAATCCCCACCATCCCCACCCTCTCTCATCCAATTAATCCCCACCATCCCCACCCTCTCTCATCCAATTAATCCCCACCATCCGCACTCTCTCTCATTCAGTAAAACCCCACTATCCACACCCTCTCTCAGCCAATAAATCCCCACCATCACCACCATCTCTCATCCAACAAATCCCCACGATCCGCACTCACTCTCATCCAGTAAATCCCCACCATCCCCATCATCTCTCATCCAATAAATCCCCACCATCCGCCGTCTCTCTCATAAAGTAAAACCCCACCATCCCCATCCTCTCTCATCCAGTAAATCCCCAACATCCCCATCCTCTCTCATCCAATAAAGCCCCACACTCTCTCGTCCAGTAAATCCCCACACTCCCCACCCTCTCTCATCCAGTAAATTCCCACCACCCCACCCTCTCTGATCCAATAAATCCGCACCCAATTTCATCCTGTTAATCCCCACCATCCACACCCTATCTCATCCAGTAAATCACCACCATCCCCAGCCTCTCTCATGCAATAAATTCCCACCAACCGACACTCTCTCATTCAGTAAATCCCCACCATTCCCACCCTCTCTCATCCAGTAAATTCCCACCATCCCCACCCTCTCTCATCCAATAACTCCCCACCATCCCCACCCTCACTCATTCAGTAAATCCACACCATCCCCACCCTCTCTCATCCAATAAATACCAACCATCCCCACCCTCTCTCGTCCAGTAAATCCCCACCATCCCCACCCTCTCATCTAATAAATCCCCACCATCCCCACCCGCTCTCAGCCAATAAATCCCCACCATCCCATCCTCTGTCATCCAATAAATCCCCACCATCCACACCCTCTCTCATTCAGTAAATCCCCACCATCCGCACCCACTCTCATCCAGTAAATCCCCACCCTCTCTCATCCAGTAAATTCCCACCATTCCCACCCTCTCTCAGCCACTAAATTCCCACCATCCCCACCCTCTCTCATCCAATAAATCCACACATTCCCCACCCTCTCTCATCCAGTAAATCCCCACCATCCCCACCCACTCTCATCCAATAAATCCTCCCCCTTTCTCAGCCAATAAATACCCACCATCCCCATCATCTCTCATCCAATAATTCCCCACCATCCGCACTCTCTCAAATCCAGTAAAACCCTACCATCCCCACCCACTCTCTCATCCAGTAAATTCCCACCATTCCGACCCTCTTTCATCCAATAAATGCCCGCCATCCCAAAGCTCTCTCATCCAATTAATCCCCAGCATCCGCACTCTCTTTCATTCAGTAAATCCCTACTATCCACAACCTCTCTCATCCAGTAAATCCCTACCATCCCCACCCTCTCTCATCCAATAAATCCCCAGCATCCCCACCCTCTCTCATTCAATAAATCCTCACCATCCCCACCCTTTCTCATCCAATAAATCCCCACCATCCCCACCCTCTCTCATCAAGTAAATCCCCACCATCTGCACCCTCTCTCATCCAGTAAATCCCCACCCTCTCTCATCCAGTAAATTCCCACCATCACCACCCTCTCTCATCCAGTAAATCCCCACCATTCCCTCCCTCTCTCATCCAGTAAATTCCCACCATCCCCACCCTCTCTTATCCAATAAATCCCCACCCACTCTCATCAAGTAAATGCCCACCATCCACATCCTCTCCCATCCAAATAATCCCCACCATCCCCACCATCTCTCATGCAATAAATCCCCACCATCCCCACTCTCTCTCATCCAGTAAATCCCCACCATCCGCACCCTCTCTCATCCAGTAAATCCCCACCCTCTCTCATCCAGTAAATCCCCACCATCCCCACCCTCTCTCATTCAATAAATCCCCACCATCCCCACCCTCTCTCATCCAATTTATCCCCACCATCCGCACTCTCTCTCATTCAGTAAATCCCCACTATCCACACCCTCTCTCATCCAGTAAATCCCCACCATCCCCACCCTCTCTTATCCAATAAATCCCAGCATCCCCACCCTCTCTCATCCAATAAATCCCCACCATCCCCACCCTCTCTCAACGAATTAATCCCCACCATCCGCACTCTCTCTCATTCAGTAAATCCCCACTATCCACAGCCTGTCTCATCCAGTAAATCCCCACCATCCGCACTCACTCTCATTCAGTAAATCCCCACTATCCACACCCTCTCTCATCCAGTAAATCCCCAGCATCCCAACCCTCTCTCATTCAATAAATCCCCACCATCCCCACCCTCTCTCATCCAATAAATCCCCACCATCCCCACCCTCTCTCA
>NW_027276622.1:0-37068 GCF_030028105.1 Mobula birostris | reverse complement strand
GAGAGAGAGAGCCGTGTAAAGTCTGAGAGAGAGCAGTGTAAAGTGTGAGCGAGAGAGCAGTGTAAAGTGTGTCAGAGAGCAGTGTAAAGTGTGAGAGAGAGCAGTGTAAAGTGAGCGAGAGAGAGAGCAGTGTAAAGTGTGAGAGAGAGAACAGTGTAAAGTGTGACAGAGAGAGCAGTGTAAAGTCTGAGAGAGAGAGCAGTGTAAAGTGTGTGAGAGAGAGAGCAATGTAAAGTGTGAGAGAGACTGCAGTGTAAATTGTGAGAGAGAGAGCAGTGTAAAGTGTGAGAGGGAGCAGTGTAAAGTGTGTGAGAGAAAGAAGTGTAAAGTGTGACAGAAAGAACTGTAAAGTGTGAGAGAGAGAGCAGTGTAAAGTGTGAGAGAGACTGCAGTGTAAAGTGTGAGAGAGAGAGCAGTGTAAAGTGTGAGAGAGAGAGCAGTGTAAAGTCTGAGAGAGAGAGCAGTGTAAAGTGTGTGAGAGAGAGAGCAGTGTAAAGTGTGAGAGAGAGCAGTGTAAAGTTTGAGAGAGAGAGCAGTGTAAAGTGAGAGAGAGAGCAGTGCAAAGTGTGAGAGAGAGCAGTGTAAAGTGTGAGAAAGAGGGCAGTGTAATGTGTGAGAGAGAACAGTGTAAAGTGTGACAGAGAGAGAGCAGTGTAAAGTCTGAGAGAGAGAGCAGTGTAAAGTGTGTGAGAGAGAGAGCAGGGTAAAGTGTGAGAGAGAACAGTCTAAAGTGTGTGAGAGAAAGAAGTGTAAAGTGTGAGAGCGAGAGCAGTGTAAAGTGTGAGAAAGAGGGCAGTGTAATGTATGAGAGAGAACAGTGTAAAGTGTGACAGAGAGAGCAGTGTAATGTCTGAGAGAGAGAGCAGTGTAAAGTGTGTGAGGGAGAGAGCAATGTAAAGTGTGAGAGAGACTGCAGTGTAAATTGTGAGAGAGAGAGCAGTGTAAAGTGTGAGAGAGCAGTGTAAAGTGTGTGAGAGAAAGAAGTGTAAAGTGTGAGAGAGAGAGCTGTGTAAAGTGTGAGAGAGAGAGCCGTGTAAAGTCTGAGAGAGAGAGCAGTGTAAAGTGTGAGCGAGAGAGCAGTGTAAAGTGTGTGAGAGAGCAGTGTAAAGTGTGAGAGAGAGCGCAGTGTAAAGTGAGAGAGAGAGAGAGCAGTGCAAAGTGTGAGAGAGAGAGCAGTGCAAAGTGTGTGAGAGAGAGAGCAATGTAAAGTGTGAGAGAGACTGCAGTGTAAATTGTGTGAGAGAGAGCAGTGTAAAGTGTGAGAGAGAGAGCAGTGCAAAGTGTGAGAGAGAGCAGTGTAAAGTGTGAGAAAGAGAGCTGTGTAAAGTGTGAGACAGAGCAGTGTAAAGTGTGAGAGAGAGCCGTGTAAAGTGTGTGAGAGAGCAGTGTAAAGTGAGAGACAGAGCAGTGTAAAATGAGAGAGAGAGAGCAGTGTAAAGTGAGAGACAGTGAGTAGTGCAAAGTGTGAGAGAGAGAGCAGTGTAAAGTGTGTGAGAGAGCAGTGCAAAGTGTGAGAGGGAGGACAGTGTCAAGTGTGAGAGAGAGCAGTGTAAAGTGTGAGAGAGAGTAGTGTAAAGTGTGAGAGAGAGGAGTGAAAGTGTGTGTGAGAGCAGTGCAAAGTGTGAGAGAGAGCAGTGTAAAGTGTGAAAAAGAGGGAAGTGTAATGTGTGAGAGAGAACAGTGTAAAGTGTGACAGAGAGAGAGCAGTGTAAAGTCTGAGAGAGAGAGCAGTGTAAAGTGTGTGAGAGAGAGAGCAATGTAAAGTGTGAGAGAGACTGCAGTGTAAAGTGTGAGAGAGAGAGCAGTGTAAAGTGTGTGAGAGGGAGAGCAGTGTAAAGTGTGAGGGAGAGCAGTGTAAAGTCTGAGAGAGAGAGCAGTGTAAAGTGTGTGAGAGAGAGAGCAGTGTAAAGTGTGAGGGAAAGCAGTGTAAAGTGTGTGATAGAGAGCAGTGTAAAGTGTGTGAGAGAGCAGTGTAAAGTATGAGAGAGAGAGCAATGTAAAGTGTGAGAGAGTGCAGTGAAAAGTGTGAAGAGAGAGCACTGTAAAGTGTGAGAGAGAGAGCAGTGTAAAGTGAGAGAGAGTGAGTAGTGCAAAGTGTGAGAGAGAGCAGTGTAAAGTGTGATAGAGAGAGCAGTGTAAACTGTGAGAGAGAACCGTGTAAAGTGTCAGAGAGAGCAGTGCAAAGTGAGAGAGAGAGCAGTACAAAGTGTGGGAGAAAGAGCAGTATAAAGTGTGAGAGAGAGAGCAGTGAAAGTGTGTGAGAGAGACCAGTGTAAGGTGTGTGAGAGAGAGCAGTGTAAACTGTGAGAGAGAGAACCGTGTAAAGTGAGAGAGAGAGAGCAGTGTAAAGTGTGAGCGAGAGCAGTGTAAAGTGTGAGAGAGAGCAGTGTAAAGTTTGAGAAAGAGAGCAGTGTAAAGTGTGAGAGAGAGCTGTGTAAAGTGAGCGAGAGAGAGAGCAGTGTAAAGTGTGAGAGAGGAGAGAGCAGTGTAAAGTGTGAGAGAGAGCGCAGTGTAAAGTGAGAGAGAGAGAGCAGTGCAAAGTGTGAGAGAGAGCAGTGTAAAGTGTGAGAAGAGGGCAGTGTAATGTATGAGAGAGAACAGTGTAAAGTGTGACAGAGAGAGCAGTGTAAAGTCTGAGAGAGAGAGCAGTGTAAAGTGTGTGAGAGAGCAGTGTAAAGTGTGTGAGAGAGAGAGCAATTTAAAGTGTGAGAGAGACAGCAGTGTAAATTGTGAGAGAGAGAGCAGTGTAAAGTGTGAGAGAGCAGTGTAAAGTGTGTGAGAGAAAGAAGTGTAAAGTGTGAGAGAGAGAGCTGTGTAAAGTGTGAGAGAGAGAGCCGTGTAAAGTCTGAGAGAGAGAGCAGTGTAAAGTGTGAGCGAGAGAGCAGTGTAAAGTGTGTGAGAGAGCAGTGTAAAGTGTGAGAGAGAGCGCAGTGTAAAGTGAGAGAGAGAGAGAGCAGTGCAAAGTGTGAGAGAGAGCAGTGTAAAGTGTGAGAAAGAGGGCAGTGTAATGTGTGAGAGAGAACAGTGTAAAGTGTGACAGAGAGAGAGCAGTGTAAAGTCTGAGAGAGAGAGCAGTGTAAAGTGTGTGAGAGAGAGAGCAATGTAAAGTGTGAGAGAGACTGCAGTGTAAATTGTGTGAGAGAGAGCAGTGTAAAGTGTGAGAGAGAGAGCAGTGCAAAGTGTGAGAGAGAGCAGTGTAAAGTGTGAGAAAGAGAGCTGTGTAAAGTGTGAGACAGAGCAGTGTAAAGTGTGAGACAGAGCAGTGTAAAGTGTGAGAGAGAGCCGTGTAAAGTGTGTGAGAGAGCAGTGTAAAGTGAGAGACAGAGCAGTGTAAAATGAGAGAGAGAGAGCAGTGTAAAGTGAGAGACAGTGAGTAGTGCAAAGTGTAAGAGAGAGAGCAGTGTAAAGTGTGTGAGAGAGCAGTGCAAAGTGTGAGAGGGAGGACAGTGTAAAGTGTGAGAGAGAGCAGTGTAAATTGTGAGAGAGAGTAGTGTAAAGTGTGAGAGAGAGGAGTGAAAGTGTGTGTGAGAGCAGTGCAAAGTGTGAGAGAGAGCAGTGTAAAGTGTGAAAAAGAGGGAAGTGTAATGTGTGAGAGAGAACAGTGTAAAGTGTGACAGAGAGAGAGCAGTGTAAAGTCTGAGAGAGAGAGCAGTGTAAAGTGCGTGAGAGAGAGAGCAATGTAAAGTGTGAGAGAGACTGCAGTGTAAAGTGTGAGAGAGAGAGCAGTGTAAAGTGTGTGAGAGGGAGAGCAGTGTAAAGTGTGAGGGAGAGCAGTGTAAAGTTTGAGAGAGAGAGCAGTGTAAAGTGTGTGAGAGAGAGAGCAGTGTAAAGTGTGAGGGAAAGCAGTGTAAAGTGTGTGATAGAGAGCAGTGTAAAGTGTGAGAGAGTGCAGTGAAAAGTGTGAAGAGAGAGCACTGTAAAGTGTGAGAGAGAGAGCAGTGTAAAGTGAGAGAGAGTGAGTAGTGCAAAGTGTGAGAGAGAGCAGTGTAAAGTGTGATAGAGAGAGCAGTGTAAACTGTGAGAGAGAGCAGTGTAAAGTGTCAGAGAGAGAGCAGAGAAAGTGTGTGAGAGAGAGCAGTGTAAAGTGTGTGAGAGAGAGCAGTGTAAAGTTTGAGATAGAGAACCGTGTAAAGTGTGAGAGAGAGCAGTGCAAAGTGAGAGAGAGAGCAGTACAAAGTGTGGGAGAAAGAGCAGTATAAAGTGTGAGAGAGAGAGCAGTGAAAGTGTGTGAGAGAGACCAGTGTAAGGTGTGTGAGAGAGAGCAGTGTAAACTGTGAGAGAGAACCGTGTAAAGTGAGAGAGAGAGAGCAGTGTAAAGTGTGAGCGAGAGCAGTGTAAAGTGTGAGAGGGAGCAGTGTAAAGTTTGAGAAAGAGAGCAGTGTAAAGTGTGAGAGAGAGCAGTGTAAAGTGAGCGAGAGAGAGAGCAGTGTAAAGTGTGTGAGAGAGAGAGCAGTGTAAAGTGTGAGAGAGAGCGCAGTGTAAAGTGAGAGAGAGAGAGCAGTGCAAAGTGTGAGAGAGAGCAGTGTAAAGTGTGAGAAAGAGGGCAGTGTAATGTATGAGAGAGAACAGTGTAAAGTGTGACAGAGAGAGCAGTGTAAAGTCTGAGAGAGAGAGCAGTGTAAAGTGTGTGAGAGAGCAGTGTAAAGTGTGTGCGAGAGAGAGCAATTTAAAGTGTGAGAGAGACAGCAGTGTAAATTGTGAGAGAGAGAGCAGTGTAAAGTGTGAGAGAGCAGTGTAAAGTGTGTGAGAGAAAGAAGTGTAAAGTGTGAGAGAGAGAGCTGTGTAAAGTGTGAGAGAGAGAGCCGTGTAAAGTCTGAGAGAGAGAGCAGTGTAAAGTGTGAGCGAGAGAGCAGTGTAAAGTGTGTGAGAGAGCAGTGTAAAGTGTGAGAGAGAGCGCAGTGTAAAGTGAGAGAGAGAGAGAGCAGTGCAAAGTGTGAGAGAGAGCAGTGTAAAGTGTGAGAAAGAGGGCAGTGTAATGTGTGAGAGAGAACAGTGTAAAGTGTGACAGAGAGAGAGCAGTGTAAAGTCTGAGAGAGAGAGCAGTGTAAAGTGTGTGAGAGAGAGAGCAATGTAAAGTGTGAGAGAGACTGCAGTGTAAATTGTGTGAGAGAGAGCAGTGTAAAGTGTGAGAGAGAGAGCAGTGCAAAGTGTGAGAGAGAGCAGTGTAAAGTGTGAGAAAGAGAGCTGTGTAAAGTGTGAGACAGAGCAGTGTAAAGTGTGAGAGAGAGCCGTGTAAAGTGTGTGAGAGAGCAGTGTAAAGTGAGAGACAGAGCAGTGTAAAATGAGAGAGAGAGAGCAGTGTAAAGTGAGAGACAGTGAGTAGTGCAAAGTGTGAGAGAGAGCAGTGTAAAGTGTGAGAGAGAGAGCAGTGTAAAGTGTGTGAGAGAGCAGTGCAAAGTGTGAGAGAGAGGACAGTGTAAAGTGTGAGAGAGAGCAGTGTAAAGTGTGAGAGAGAGTAGTGTAAAGTGTGAGAGAGAGGAGTGAAAGTGTGTGAGAGAGAGCAGTGTAAAGTGTGTGAGAGCAGTTCAAAGTGTGAGAGAGAGCAGTGTAAAGTGTGACAGAGAGAGCAGTGTAATGTCTGAGAGAGAGAGCAGTGTAAAGTGTGTGAGAGAGAGAGCAATGTAAAGTGTGAGAGAGACTGCAGTGTAAATTGTGAGAGAAAGAGCAGTGTAAAGTGTGAGAGAGCAGTGTAAAGTGTGTGAGAGAAAGAAGTGTAAAGTGTGAGAGAGAGAGCTTTGTAAAGTGTGAGAGAGAGAGCCGTGTAAAGTCTGAGAGAGAGAGCAGTGTAAAGTGTGAGCGAGAGAGCAGTGTAAAGTGTGTGAGAGAGCAGTGTTATGTGTGAGAGAGAGCGCAGTGTAAAGTGAGAGAGAGAGAGAGCAGTGCAAAGTGTGAGAGAGAGAGCAGTGCAAAGTGTGTGAGAGAGAGAGCAGTGTAAAGTGTGAGAGAGAGAGCAGTGCAAAGTGTGAGAGAGAGCAGTGTAAAGTGTGAGAAAGAGAGATGTGTAAAGTGTGAGACAGAGCAGTGTAAAGTGTGAGAGAGAGCCGTGTAAAGTGTGTGAGAGAGCAGTGTAAAGTGAGAGACAGAGCAGTGTAAAATGAGAGAGAGGGAGCAGTGTAAAGTGAGAGACAGTGAGTAGTGCAAAGTGTGAGAGAGAGAGCAGTGTAAAGTGTGTGAGAGAGCAGTGCAAAGTGTGAGAGGGAGGACAGTGTAAAGTGTGAGAGAGAGCAGTGTAAAGTGTGAGAGAGAGTAGTGTAAAGTGTGAGAGAGAGGAGTGAAAGTGTGTGTGAGAGCAGTGCAAAGTGTGAGAGAGAGCAGTATAAAGTGTGAAAAAGAGGGAAGTGTAATGTGTGAGAGAGAACAGTGTAAAGTGTGACAGAGAGAGAGCAGTGTAAAGTCTGAGAGAGAGAGCAGTGTAAAGTGTGTGAGAGAGAGAGCAATGTAAAGTGTGAGAGAGACTGCAGTGTAAAGTGTGAGAGAGAGAGCAGTGTAAAGTGTGTGAGAGGGAGAGCAGTGTAAAGTGTGAGGGAGAGCAGTGTAAAGTCTGAGAGAGAGAGCAGTGTAAAGTGTGTGAGAGAGAGAGCAGTGTAAAGTGTGAGGGAAAGCAGTGTAAAGTGTGTGATAGAGAGCAGTGTAAAGTGTGTGAGAGAGCAGTGTAAAGTATGAGAGAGAGAGCAATGTAAAGTGTGAGAGAGTGCAGTGAAAAGTGTGAAGAGAGAGCACTGTAAAGTGTGAGAGAGAGAGCAGTGTAAAGTGAGAGAGAGTGAGTAGTGCAAAGTGTGAGAGAGAGCAGTGTAAAGTGTGATAGAGAGAGCAGTGTAAACTGTGAGAGAGAGCAGTGTAAAGTGTCAGAGAGAGAGCAGTGAAAGTGTGTGAGAGAGAGCAGTGTAAAGTGTGTGAGAGAGAGCAGTGTAAAGTGTGAGATAGAGAACCGTGTAAAGTGTGAGAGAGAGCAGTGCAAAGTGAGAGAGAGAGCAGTACAAAGTGTGGGAGAAAGAGCAGTATAAAGTGTGAGAGAGAGAGCAGTGAAAGTGTGTGAGAGAGACCAGTGTAAGGTGTGTGAGAGAGAGCAGTGTAAACTGTGAGAGAGAGAACCGTGTAAAGTGAAGAGAGAGAGCAGTGTAAAGTGTGAGCGAGAGCAGTGTAAAGTGTGAGAGAGAGCAGTGTAAAGTTTGAGAAAGAGAGCAGTGTAAAGTGTGAGAGAGAGCAGTGTAAAGTGAGCGAGAGAGAGAGCAGTGTAAAGTGTGAGAGAGAGAGAGCAGTGTAAAGTGTGAGAGAGAGCGCAGTGTAAAGTGAGAGAGAGAGAGCAGTGCAAAGTGTGAGAGAGAGCAGTGTAAAGTGTGAGAAAGAGGGCAGTGTAATGTATGAGAGAGAACAGTGTAAAGTGTGACAGAGAGAGCAGTGTAAAGTGTGTGAGAGAGCAGTGTAAAGTGTGTGAGAGAGAGAGCAATTTAAAGTGTGAGAGAGACAGCAGTGTAAATTGTGAGAGAGAGAGCAGTGTAAAGTGTGAGAGAGCAGTGTAAAGTGTGTGAGAGAAAGAAGTGTAAAGTGTGAGAGAGAGAGCTGTGTAAAGTGTGAGAGAGAGAGCCGTGTAAAGTCTGAGAGAGAGAGCAGTGTAAAGTGTGAGCGAGAGAGCAGTGTAAAGTGTGTGAGAGAGCAGTGTAAAGTGTGAGAGAGAGCGCAGTGTAAAGTGAGAGAGAGAGAGAGCAGTGCAAAGTGTGAGAGAGAGCAGTGTAAAGTGTGAGAAAGAGGGCAGTGTAATGTGTGAGAGAGAACAGTGTAAAGTGTGACAGAGTGAGAGCAGTGTAAAGTCTGAGAGAGAGAGCAGTGTAAAGTGTGTGAGAGAGAGAGCAATGTAAAGTGTGAGAGAGACTGCAGTGTAAATTGTGTGAGAGAGAGCAGTGTAAAGAGTGAGAGAGAGAGCAGTGCAAAGTGTGAGAGAGAGCAGTGTAAAGTGTGAGAAAGAGAGCTGTGTAAAGTGTGAGACAGAGCAGTGTAAAGTGTGAGACAGAGCAGTGTAAAGTGTGAGAGAGAGCCGTGTAAAGTGTGTGAGAGAGCAGTGTAAAGTGAGAGACAGAGCAGTGTAAAATGAGAGAGAGAGAGCAGTGTAAAGTGAGAGACAGTGAGTAGTGCAAAGTGTGAGAGAGAGAGCAGTGTAAAGTGTGTGAGAGAGCAGTGCAAAGTGTGAGAGGGAGGACAGTGTAAAGTGTGAGAGAGAGCAGTGTAAAGTGTGAGAGAGAGTAGTGTAAAGTGTGAGAGAGAGGAGTGAAAGTGTGTGTGAGAGCAGTGCAAAGTGTGAGAGAGAGCAGTGTAAAGTGTGAAAAAGAGGGAAGTGTAATGTGTGAGAGAGAACAGTGTAAAGTGTGACAGAGAGAGAGCAGTGTAAAGTCTGAGAGAGAGAGCAGTGTAAAGTGTGTGAGAGAGAGAGCAATGTAAAGTGTGAGAGAGACTGCAGTGTAAAGTGTGAGAGAGAGAGCAGTGTAAAGTGTGTGAGAGGGAGAGCAGTGTAAAGTGTGAGGGAGAGCAGTGTAAAGTCTGAGAGAGAGAGCAGTGTAAAGTGTGTGGGAGAGAGAGCAGTGTAAAGTGTGAGGGAAAGCAGTGTAAAGTGTGTGATAGAGAGCAGTGTAAAGTGTGTGAGAGAGCAGTGTAAAGTATGAGAGAGAGAGCAATGTAAAGTGTGAGAGAGTGCAGTGAAAAGTGTGAAGAGAGAGCACTGTAAAGTGTGAGAGAGAGAGCAGTGTAAAGTGAGAGAGAGTGAGTAGTGCAAAGTGTGAGAGAGAGCAGTGTAAAGTGTGATAGAGAGAGCAGTGTAAACTGTGAGAGAGAGCAGTGTAAAGTGTCAGAGAGAGAGCAGTGAAAGTGTGTGAGAGAGAGCAGTGTAAAGTGTGTGAGAGAGAGCAGTGTAAAGTGTGAGATAGAGAACCGTGTAAAGTGTGAGAGAGAGCAGTGCAAAGTGAGAGAGAGAGCAGTACAAAGTGTGGGAGAAAGAGCAGTATAAAGTGTGAGAGAGAGAGCAGTGAAAGTGTGTGAGAGAGACCAGTGTAAGGTGTGTGAGAGAGAGCAGTGTAAACTGTGAGAGAGAGAACCGTGTAAACTGAGAGAGAGAGAGCAGTGTAAAGTGTGAGCGAGAGCAGTGTAAAGTGTGAGAGAGAGCAGTGTAAAGTTTGAGAAAGAGAGCAGTGTAAAGTGTGAGAGAGAGCAGTGTAAAGTGAGCGAGAGAGAGAGCAGTGTAAAGTGTGAGAGAGAGAGAGCAGTGTAAAGTGTGAGAGAGAGCGCAGTGTAAAGTGAGAGAGAGAGAGCAGTGCAAAGTGTGAGAGAGAGCAGTGTAAAGTGTGAGAAAGAGGGCAGTGTAATGTATGAGAGAGAGCAGTGTAAAGTGTGACAGAGAGAGCAGTGTAAAGTCTGAGAGAGAGAGCAGTGTAAAGTGTGTGAGAGAGCAGTGTAAAGTGTGTGAGAGAGAGAGCAATTTAAAGTGTGAGAGAGACAGCAGTGTAAATTGTGAGAGAGAGAGCAGTGTAAAGTGTGAGAGAGCAGTGTAAAGTGTGTGAGAGAAAGAAGTGTAAAGTGTGAGAGAGAGAGCTGTGTAAAGTGTGAGAGAGAGAGCCGTGTAAAGTCTGAGAGAGAGAGCAGTGTAAAGTGTGAGCGAGAGAGCAGTGTAAAGTGTGTGAGAGAGCAGTGTAAAGTGTGAGAGAGAGCGCAGTGTAAAGTGAGAGAGAGAGAGAGCAGTGCAAAGTGTGAGAGAGAGCAGTGTAAAGTGTGAGAAAGAGGGCAGTGTAATGTGTGAGAGAGAACAGTGTAAAGTGTGACAGAGAGAGAGCAGTGTAAAGTCTGAGAGAGAGAGCAGTGTAAAGTGTGTGAGAGAGAGAGCAATGTAAAGTGTGAGAGAGACTGCAGTGTAAATTGTGTGAGAGAGAGCAGTGTAAAGTGTGAGAGAGAGAGCAGTGCAAAGTGTGAGAGAGAGCAGTGTAAAGTGTGAGAAAGAGAGCTGTGTAAAGTGTGAGACAGAGCAGTGTAAAGTGTGAGAGAGAGCCGTGTAAAGTGTGTGAGAGAGCAGTGTAAAGTGAGAGACAGAGCAGTGTAAAATGAGAGAGAGAGAGCAGTGTAAAGTGAGAGACAGTGAGTAGTGCAAAGTGTGAGAGAGAGCAGTGTAAAGTGTGAGAGAGAGAGCAGTGTAAAGTGTGTGAGAGAGCAGTGCAAAGTGTGAGAGAGAGGACAGTGTAAAGTGTGAGAGAGAGCAGTGTAAAGTGTGAGAGAGAGTAGTGTAAAGTGTGAGAGAGAGGAGTGAAAGTGTGTGAGAGAGAGCAGTGTAAAGTGTGTGAGAGCAGTTCAAAGTGTGAGAGAGAGCAGTGTAAAGTGTGAAAAAGAGGGAAGTGTAATGTGTGAGAGAGAACAGTGTAAAGTGTGACAGAGAGAGAGCAGTGTAAAGTCTGAGAGAGAGAGCAGTGTAAAGTGTGTGAGAGAGAGAGCAATGTAAAGTGTGAGAGAGACTGCAGTGTAAAGTGTGAGAGAGAGAGCAGTGTAAAGTGTGAGAGAGACTGCAGTGTAAAGTCTGAGAGAGAGCAGTGTAAAGTGTGTGAGAGAGAGAGCAGTGTAAAGTGTGAGGGAGAGCAGTGTAAAGTGTGTGATAGAGAGCAGTGTAAAGTGTGTGAGAGAGCAGTGTAAAGTATGAGAGAGAGAGCAATGTAAAGTGTGAGAGAGTGCAGTGAAAAGTGTGAACAGAGAGCAGTGTAAAGTGTGAGAGAGAGAGCAGTGTAAAGTGAGAGAGAGTGAGTAGTGCAAAGTGTGAGAGAGAGCAGTGTAAAGTGTGAGAGAGAGAGCAGTGTAAAGTGTGTGAGAGAGCAGTGTAAAGTGTGATAGAGAGAGCAGTGTAAACTGTGAGAGAGAGCAGTGTAAAGTGTCAGAGAGAGAGCAGTGAAAGTGTGTGAGAGAGAGCAGTGTAAAGTGTGTGAGAGAGAGCAGTGTAAAGTGTGAGATAGAGAACCGTGTAAAGTGTGAGAGAGAGCAGTGTAAAGTGAGAGAGAGAGCAGTACAAAGTGTGGGAGAAAGAGCAGTATAGAGTGTGAGAGAGAGAGCAGTGAAAGTGTGTGAGAGAGAGCAGTGTAAGGTGTGTGAGAGAGAGCAGTGTAAACTGTGAGAGAGAGAACCGTGTAAAGTGAGAGAGAGAGAGCAGTGTAAAGTGTGAGCGAGAGCAGTGTAAAGTGTGAGAGAGAGCAGTGTAAAGTTTGAGAAAGAGAGCAGTGTAAAGTGTGAGAGAGAGCAGTGTAAAGTGAGCGAGAGAGAGAGAGCAGTGTAAAGTGTGAGAGAGAGAGAGCAGTGTAAAGTGTGAGAGAGAGCAGTGTAAAGTGTGAGAAAGAGGGCAGTGTAATGTATGAGAGAGAACAGTGTAAAGTGTGAGAGAGAGAGCAGTGTAAAGTCTGAGAGAGAGAGCAGTGTAAAGTGTGTGAGAGAGCAGTGTAAAGTGTGTGAGAGAAAGAAGTGTAAAGTGTGAGAGAGAGAGCTGTGTAAAGTGTGAGAGAGAGAGCCGTGTAAAGTCTGAGAGAGAGCAGTGTAAAGTGTGAGCGAGAGAGCAGTGTAAAGTGTGTCAGAGAGCAGTGTAAAGTGTGAGAGAGAGCGCAGTGTAAAGTGAGAGAGAGAGAGAGCAGTGCAAAGTGTGAAAGGGAGCAGTGTAAAGTGTGAGAAAGAGAGCAGTGTAATGTGTGAGAGAGAACAGTGTAAAGTGTGACAGAGAGAGAGCAGTGTAATGTCTGAGAGAGAGAGCAGTGTAAAGTGTGTGAGAGAGAGAGCAATGTAAAGTGTGAGAGAGACTGCAGTGTAAATTGTGAGAGAGAGAGCAGTGTAAAGTGTGAGAGAGAGCAGTGTAAAGTGTGAAAGAGAGCAGTGTAAAGTGTGTGATAGAGAGCAGTGTAAAGTGTGTGAGAGAGTAGTGTAAAGTATGAGAGAGAGAGCAATGTAAAGTGTGAGAGAGTGCAGTGAAAAGTGTGAAGAGAGAGCAGTGTAAAGTGTGTGAGAGAGAGCAGTGTAAACTGAGAGACAGAGCAGTGTAAAGTGTGTGAGAGAGAGCAGTGTAAAGTGTGAGAGAGAGAGCAGTGCAAAGTGTGAGAGAGAGCAGTGTAAAGTGTGAGAAAGAGAGCTGTGTAAAGTGTGAGACAGAGCAGTGTAAAGTGTGAGAGAGAGCCGTGTAAAGTGTGTGAGAGAGCAGTGTAAAGTGAGAGACAGAGCAGTGTAAAATGAGAGAGAGAGAGCAGTGTAAAGTGAGAGACAGTGAGTAGTGCAAAGTGTGAGAGAGAGCAGTGTAAAGTGTGAGAGAGAGAGCAGTGTAAAGTGTGTGAGAGAGCAGTGCAAAGTGTGAGAGAGAGGACAGTGTAAAGTGTGAGAGAGAGCAGTGTAAAGTGTGAGAGAGAGTAGTGTAAAGTGTGAGAGAGAGGAGTGAAAGTGTGTGAGAGAGAGCAGTGTAAAGTGTGTGAGAGCAGTTCAAAGTGTGAGAGAGAGCAGTGTAAAGTGTGAAAAAGAGGGCAGTGTAATGTATGAGAGAGAACAGTGTAAAGTGTGACAGAGAGAGCAGTGTAATGTCTGAGAGAGAGAGCAGTGTAAAGTGTGTGAGAGAGAGAGCAATGTAAAGTGTGAGAGAGACTGCAGTGTAAATTGTGAGAGAGAGAGCAGTGTAAAGTGTGAGAGAGCAGTGTAAAGTGTGTGAGAGAAAGAAGTGTAAAGTGTGAGAGAGAGAGCTTTGTAAAGTGTGAGAGAGAGAGCCGTGTAAAGTCTGAGAGAGAGAGCAGTGTAAAGTGTGAGCGAGAGAGCAGTGTAAAGTGTGTGAGAGAGCAGTGTTATGTGTGAGAGAGAGCGCAGTGTAAAGTGAGAGAGAGAGAGAGCAGTGCAAAGTGTGAGAGAGAGAGCAGTGCAAAGTGTGTGAGAGAGAGAGCAGTGTAAAGTGTGAGAGAGAGAGCAGTGCAAAGTGTGAGAGAGAGCAGTGTAAAGTGTGAGAAAGAGAGATGTGTAAAGTGTGAGACAGAGCAGTGTAAAGTGTGAGAGAGAGCCGTGTAAAGTGTGTGAGAGAGCAGTGTAAAGTGAGAGACAGAGCAGTGTAAAATGAGAGAGAGGGAGCAGTGTAAAGTGAGAGACAGTGAGTAGTGCAAAGTGTGAGAGAGAGAGCAGTGTAAAGTGTGTGAGAGAGCAGTGCAAAGTGTGAGAGGGAGGACAGTGTAAAGTGTGAGAGAGAGCAGTGTAAAGTGTGAGAGAGAGTAGTGTAAAGTGTGAGAGAGAGGAGTGAAAGTGTGTGTGAGAGCAGTGCAAAGTGTGAGAGAGAGCAGTATAAAGTGTGAAAAAGAGGGAAGTGTAATGTGTGAGAGAGAACAGTGTAAAGTGTGACAGAGAGAGAGCAGTGTAAAGTCTGAGAGAGAGAGCAGTGTAAAGTGTGTGAGAGAGAGAGCAATGTAAAGTGTGAGAGAGACTGCAGTGTAAAGTGTGAGAGAGAGAGCAGTGTAAAGTGTGTGAGAGGGAGAGCAGTGTAAAGTGTGAGGGAGAGCAGTGTAAAGTCTGAGAGAGAGAGCAGTGTAAAGTGTGTGAGAGAGAGAGCAGTGTAAAGTGTGAGGGAAAGCAGTGTAAAGTGTGTGATAGAGAGCAGTGTAAAGTGTGTGAGAGAGCAGTGTAAAGTATGAGAGAGAGAGCAATGTAAAGTGTGAGAGAGTGCAGTGAAAAGTGTGAAGAGAGAGCACTGTAAAGTGTGAGAGAGAGAGCAGTGTAAAGTGAGAGAGAGTGAGTAGTGCAAAGTGTGAGAGAGAGCAGTGTAAAGTGTGATAGAGAGAGCAGTGTAAACTGTGAGAGAGAGCAGTGTAAAGTGTCAGAGAGAGAGCAGTGAAAGTGTGTGAGAGAGAGCAGTGTAAAGTGTGTGAGAGAGAGCAGTGTAAAGTGTGAGATAGAGAACCGTGTAAAGTGTGAGAGAGAGCAGTGCAAAGTGAGAGAGAGAGCAGTACAAAGTGTGGGAGAAAGAGCAGTATAAAGTGTGAGAGAGAGAGCAGTGAAAGTGTGTGAGAGAGACCAGTGTAAGGTGTGTGAGAGAGAGCAGTGTAAACTGTGAAAGAGAGAACCGTGTAAAGTGAAGAGAGAGAGCAGTGTAAAGTGTGAGCGAGAGCAGTGTAAAGTGTGAGAGAGAGCAGTGTAAAGTTTGAGAAAGAGAGCAGTGTAAAGTGTGAGAGAGAGCAGTGTAAAGTGAGCGAGAGAGAGAGCAGTGTAAAGTGTGAGAGAGAGAGAGCAGTGTAAAGTGTGAGAGAGAGCGCAGTGTAAAGTGAGAGAGAGAGAGCAGTGCAAAGTGTGAGAGAGAGCAGTGTAAAGTGTGAGAAAGAGGGCAGTGTAATGTATGAGAGAGAACAGTGTAAAGTGTGACAGAGAGAGCAGTGTAAAGTGTGTGAGAGAGCAGTGTAAAGTGTGTGAGAGAGAGAGCAATTTAAAGTGTGAGAGAGACAGCAGTGTAAATTGTGAGAGAGAGAGCAGTGTAAAGTGTGAGAGAGCAGTGTAAAGTGTGTGAGAGAAAGAAGTGTAAAGTGTGAGAGAGAGAGCTGTGTAAAGTGTGAGAGAGAGAGCCGTGTAAAGTCTGAGAGAGAGAGCAGTGTAAAGTGTGAGCGAGAGAGCAGTGTAAAGTGTGTGAGAGAGCAGTGTAAAGTGTGAGAGAGAGCGCAGTGTAAAGTGAGAGAGAGAGAGAGCAGTGCAAAGTGTGAGAGAGAGCAGTGTAAAGTGTGAGAAAGAGGGCAGTGTAATGTGTGAGAGAGAACAGTGTAAAGTGTGACAGAGTGAGAGCAGTGTAAAGTCTGAGAGAGAGAGCAGTGTAAAGTGTGTGAGAGAGAGAGCAATGTAAAGTGTGAGAGAGACTGCAGTGTAAATTGTGTGAGAGAGAGCAGTGTAAAGAGTGAGAGAGAGAGCAGTGCAAAGTGTGAGAGAGAGCAGTGTAAAGTGTGAGAAAGAGAGCTGTGTAAAGTGTGAGACAGAGCAGTGTAAAGTGTGAGACAGAGCAGTGTAAAGTGTGAGAGAGAGCCGTGTAAAGTGTGTGAGAGAGCAGTGTAAAGTGAGAGACAGAGCAGTGTAAAATGAGAGAGAGAGAGCAGTGTAAAGTGAGAGACAGTGAGTAGTGCAAAGTGTGAGAGAGAGAGCAGTGTAAAGTGTGTGAGAGAGCAGTGCAAAGTGTGAGAGGGAGGACAGTGTAAAGTGTGAGAGAGAGCAGTGTAAAGTGTGAGAGAGAGTAGTGTAAAGTGTGAGAGAGAGGAGTGAAAGTGTGTGTGAGAGCAGTGCAAAGTGTGAGAGAGAGCAGTGTAAAGTGTGAAAAAGAGGGAAGTGTAATGTGTGAGAGAGAACAGTGTAAAGTGTGACAGAGAGAGAGCAGTGTAAAGTCTGAGAGAGAGAGCAGTGTAAAGTGTGTGAGAGAGAGAGCAATGTAAAGTGTGAGAGAGACTGCAGTGTAAAGTGTGAGAGAGAGAGCAGTGTAAAGTGTGTGAGAGGGAGAGCAGTGTAAAGTGTGAGGGAGAGCAGTGTAAAGTCTGAGAGAGAGAGCAGTGTAAAGTGTGTGGGAGAGAGAGCAGTGTAAAGTGTGAGGGAAAGCAGTGTAAAGTGTGTGATAGAGAGCAGTGTAAAGTGTGTGAGAGAGCAGTGTAAAGTATGAGAGAGAGAGCAATGTAAAGTGTGAGAGAGTGCAGTGAAAAGTGTGAAGAGAGAGCACTGTAAAGTGTGAGAGAGAGAGCAGTGTAAAGTGAGAGAGAGTGAGTAGTGCAAAGTGTGAGAGAGAGCAGTGTAAAGTGTGATAGAGAGAGCAGTGTAAACTGTGAGAGAGAGCAGTGTAAAGTGTCAGAGAGAGAGCAGTGAAAGTGTGTGAGAGAGAGCAGTGTAAAGTGTGTGAGAGAGAGCAGTGTAAAGTGTGAGATAGAGAACCGTGTAAAGTGTGAGAGAGAGCAGTGCAAAGTGAGAGAGAGAGCAGTACAAAGTGTGGGAGAAAGAGCAGTATAAAGTGTGAGAGAGAGAGCAGTGAAAGTGTGTGAGAGAGACCAGTGTAAGGTGTGTGAGAGAGAGCAGTGTAAACTGTGAGAGAGAGAACCGTGTAAACTGAGAGAGAGAGAGCAGTGTAAAGTGTGAGCGAGAGCAGTGTAAAGTGTGAGAGAGAGCAGTGTAAAGTTTGAGAAAGAGAGCAGTGTAAAGTGTGAGAGAGAGCAGTGTAAAGTGAGCGAGAGAGAGAGCAGTGTAAAGTGTGAGAGAGAGAGAGCAGTGTAAAGTGTGAGAGAGAGCGCAGTGTAAAGTGAGAGAGAGAGAGCAGTGCAAAGTGTGAGAGAGAGCAGTGTAAAGTGTGAGAAAGAGGGCAGTGTAATGTATGAGAGAGAGCAGTGTAAAGTGTGACAGAGAGAGCAGTGTAAAGTCTGAGAGAGAGAGCAGTGTAAAGTGTGTGAGAGAGCAGTGTAAAGTGTGTGAGAGAGAGAGCAATTTAAAGTGTGAGAGAGACAGCAGTGTAAATTGTGAGAGAGAGAGCAGTGTAAAGTGTGAGAGAGCAGTGTAAAGTGTGTGAGAGAAAGAAGTGTAAAGTGTGAGAGAGAGAGCTGTGTAAAGTGTGAGAGAGAGAGCCGTGTAAAGTCTGAGAGAGAGAGCAGTGTAAAGTGTGAGCGAGAGAGCAGTGTAAAGTGTGTGAGAGAGCAGTGTAAAGTGTGAGAGAGAGCGCAGTGTAAAGTGAGAGAGAGAGAGAGCAGTGCAAAGTGTGAGAGAGAGCAGTGTAAAGTGTGAGAAAGAGGGCAGTGTAATGTGTGAGAGAGAACAGTGTAAAGTGTGACAGAGAGAGAGCAGTGTAAAGTCTGAGAGAGAGAGCAGTGTAAAGTGTGTGAGAGAGAGAGCAATGTAAAGTGTGAGAGAGACTGCAGTGTAAATTGTGTGAGAGAGAGCAGTGTAAAGTGTGAGAGAGAGAGCAGTGCAAAGTGTGAGAGAGAGCAGTGTAAAGTGTGAGAAAGAGAGCTGTGTAAAGTGTGAGACAGAGCAGTGTAAAGTGTGAGAGAGAGCCGTGTAAAGTGTGTGAGAGAGCAGTGTAAAGTGAGAGACAGAGCAGTGTAAAATGAGAGAGAGAGAGCAGTGTAAAGTGAGAGACAGTGAGTAGTGCAAAGTGTGAGAGAGAGCAGTGTAAAGTGTGAGAGAGAGAGCAGTGTAAAGTGTGTGAGAGAGCAGTGCAAAGTGTGAGAGAGAGGACAGTGTAAAGTGTGAGAGAGAGCAGTGTAAAGTGTGACAGAGAGTAGTGTAAAGTGTGAGAGAGAGGAGTGAAAGTGTGTGAGAGAGAGCAGTGTAAAGTGTGTGAGAGCAGTTCAAAGTGTGAGAGAGAGCAGTGTAAAGTGTGAAAAAGAGGGAAGTGTAATGTGTGAGAGAGAACAGTGTAAAGTGTGACAGAGAGAGAGCAGTGTAAAGTCTGAGAGAGAGAGCAGTGTAAAGTGTGTGAGAGAGAGAGCAATGTAAAGTGTGAGAGAGACTGCAGTGTAAAGTGTGAGAGAGAGAGCAGTGTAAAGTGTGAGAGAGACTGCAGTGTAAAGTCTGAGAGAGAGCAGTGTAAAGTGTGTGAGAGAGAGAGCAGTGTAAAGTGTGAGGGAGAGCAGTGTAAAGTGTGTGATAGAGAGCAGTGTAAAGTGTGTGAGAGAGCAGTGTAAAGTATGAGAGAGAGAGCAATGTAAAGTGTGAGAGAGTGCAGTGAAAAGTGTGAACAGAGAGCAGTGTAAAGTGTGAGAGAGAGAGCAGTGTAAAGTGAGAGAGAGTGAGTAGTGCAAAGTGTGAGAGAGAGCAGTGTAAAGTGTGAGAGAGAGAGCAGTGTAAAGTGTGTGAGAGAGCAGTGTAAAGTGTGATAGAGAGAGCAGTGTAAACTGTGAGAGAGAGCAGTGTAAAGTGTCAGAGAGAGAGCAGTGAAAGTGTGTGAGAGAGAGCAGTGTAAAGTGTGTGAGAGAGAGCAGTGTAAAGTGTGAGATAGAGAACCGTGTAAAGTGTGAGAGAGAGCAGTGTAAAGTGAGAGAGAGAGCAGTACAAAGTGTGGGAGAAAGAGCAGTATAGAGTGTGAGAGAGAGAGCAGTGAAAGTGTGTGAGAGAGAGCAGTGTAAGGTGTGTGAGAGAGAGCAGTGTAAACTGTGAGAGAGAGAACCGTGTAAAGTGAGAGAGAGAGAGCAGTGTAAAGTGTGAGCGAGAGCAGTGTAAAGTGTGAGAGAGAGCAGTGTAAAGTTTGAGAAAGAGAGCAGTGTAAAGTGTGAGAGAGAGCAGTGTAAAGTGAGCGAGAGAGAGAGAGCAGTGTAAAGTGTGAGAGAGAGAGAGCAGTGTAAAGTGTGAGAGAGAGCAGTGTAAAGTGTGAGAAAGAGGGCAGTGTAATGTATGAGAGAGAACAGTGTAAAGTGTGAGAGAGAGAGCAGTGTAAAGTCTGAGAGAGAGAGCAGTGTAAAGTGTGTGAGAGAGCAGTGTAAAGTGTGTGAGAGAAAGAAGTGTAAAGTGTGAGAGAGAGAGCTGTGTAAAGTGTGAGAGAGAGAGCCGTGTAAAGTCTGAGAGAGAGCAGTGTAAAGTGTGAGCGAGAGAGCAGTGTAAAGTGTGTCAGAGAGCAGTGTAAAGTGTGAGAGAGAGCGCAGTGTAAAGTGAGAGAGAGAGAGAGAGCAGTGCAAAGTGTGAAAGGGAGCAGTGTAAAGTGTGAGAAAGAGAGCAGTGTAATGTGTGAGAGAGAACAGTGTAAAGTGTGACAGAGAGAGAGCAGTGTAATGTCTGAGAGAGAGAGCAGTGTAAAGTGTGTGAGAGAGAGAGCAATGTAAAGTGTGAGAGAGACTGCAGTGTAAATTGTGAGAGAGAGAGCAGTGTAAAGTGTGAGAGAGAGCAGTGTAAAGTGTGAAAGAGAGCAGTGTAAAGTGTGTGATAGAGAGCAGTGTAAAGTGTGTGAGAGAGTAGTGTAAAGTATGAGAGAGAGAGCAATGTAAAGTGTGAGAGAGTGCAGTGAAAAGTGTGAAGAGAGAGCAGTGTAAAGTGTGTGAGAGAGAGCAGTGTAAACTGAGAGACAGAGCAGTGTAAAGTGTGTGAGAGAGAGCAGTGTAAAGTGTGAGAGAGAGAGCAGTGTAAAGTGTGAGAGAGAGCAGTGTAAATTGTGAGAGAGAGGAGTGTAAAGTGTGAGAGAGAGCAGTGTAAAGTGTGAGATAGAGCAGTGTAAAGTGTGAGAGAGAGCTGTGTAAAGTGTGAGAGAGAGCAGTGCAAAGTGTGAGAGAGAGAACAGTGTAAAGTGTGAGAGAGAGCAGTGTAAAGTGTGAGAGAGAGGAGTGAAAGTGTGTGAGAGAGAGCAGTGTAAAGTGTGTGAGAGCAGTGCAAAGTGTGACAGAGAGCAGTGTAAAGTGTGAGAGAGAGCAGTGTAAAGTGTGAGAGAGAGTAGTGTAAAGTGTGAGAGAGAGGAGTGAAAGTGTGTGAGAGAGAGCAGTGTAAAGTGTGTGAGAGCAGTTCAAAGTGTGAGAGAGAGCAGTGTAAAGTGTGAAAAAGAGGGAAGTGTAATGTGTGAGAGAGAACAGTGTAAAGTGTGACAGAGAGAGCAGTGTAAAGTCTGAGAGAGAGAGCAGTGTAAAGTGTGTGAGAGAGAGAGCAATGTAAAGTGTGAGAGAGACTGCAGTGTAAATTGTGTGAGAGAGAGCAGTGTAAAGAGTGAGAGAGAGAGCAGTGCAAAGTGTGAGAGAGAGCAGTGTAAAGTGTGAGAAAGAGAGCTGTGTAAAGTGTGAGACAGAGCAGTGTAAAGTGTGAGACAGAGCAGAGGAAAGTGTGAGAGAGAGCCGTGTAAAGTGTGTGAGAGAGCAGTGTAAAGTGAGAGACAGAGCAGTGTAAAATGAGAGAGAGAGAGCAGTGTAAAGTGAGAGACAGTGAGTAGTGCAAAGTGTGAGAGAGAGAGCAGTGTAAAGTGTGTGAGAGAGCAGTGCAAAGTGTGAGAGGGAGGACAGTGTAAAGTGTGAGAGAGAGCAGTGTAAAGTGTGAGAGAGAGTAGTGTAAAGTGTGAGAGAGAGGAGTGAAAGTGTGTGTGAGAGCAGTGCAAAGTGTGAGAGAGAGCAGTGTAAAGTGTGAAAAAGAGGGAAGTGTAATGTGTGAGAGAGAACAGTGTAAAGTGTGACAGAGAGAGAGCAGTGTAAAGTCTGAGAGAGAGAGCAGTGTAAAGTGTGTGAGAGAGAGAGCAATGTAAAGTGTGAGAGAGACTGCAGTGTAAAGTGTGAGAGAGAGAGCAGTGTAAAGTGTGTGAGAGGGAGAGCAGTGTAAAGTGTGAGGGAGAGCAGTGTAAAGTCTGAGAGAGAGAGCAGTGTAAAGTGTGTGGGAGAGAGAGCAGTGTAAAGTGTGAGGGAAAGCAGTGTAAAGTGTGTGATAGAGAGCAGTGTAAAGTGTGTGAGAGAGCAGTGTAAAGTATGAGAGAGAGAGCAATGTAAAGTGTGAGAGAGTGCAGTGAAAAGTGTGAAGAGAGAGCACTGTAAAGTGTGAGAGAGAGAGCAGTGTAAAGTGAGAGAGAGTGAGTAGTGCAAAGTGTGAGAGAGAGCAGTGTAAAGTGTGATAGAGAGAGCAGTGTAAACTGTGAGAGAGAGCAGTGTAAAGTGTCAGAGAGAGAGCAGTGAAAGTGTGTGAGAGAGAGCAGTGTAAAGTGTGTGAGAGAGAGCAGTGTAAAGTGTGAGATAGAGAACCGTGTAAAGTGTGAGAGAGAGCAGTGCAAAGTGAGAGAGAGAGCAGTACAAAGTGTGGGAGAAAGAGCAGTATAAAGTGTGAGAGAGAGAGCAGTGAAAGTGTGTGAGAGAGACCAGTGTAAGGTGTGTGAGAGAGAGCAGTGTAAACTGTGAGAGAGAGAACCGTGTAAACTGAGAGAGAGAGAGCAGTGTAAAGTGTGAGCGAGAGCAGTGTAAAGTGTGAGAGAGAGCAGTGTAAAGTTTGAGAAAGAGAGCAGTGTAAAGTGTGAGAGAGAGCAGTGTAAAGTGAGCGAGAGAGAGAGCAGTGTAAAGTGTGAGAGAGAGAGAGCAGTGTAAAGTGTGAGAGAGAGCGCAGTGTAAAGTGAGAGAGAGAGAGCAGTGCAAAGTGTGAGAGAGAGCAGTGTAAAGTGTGAGAAAGAGGGCAGTGTAATGTATGAGAGAGAGCAGTGTAAAGTGTGACAGAGAGAGCAGTGTAAAGTCTGAGAGAGAGAGCAGTGTAAAGTGTGTGAGAGAGCAGTGTAAAGTGTGTGAGAGAGAGAGCAATTTAAAGTGTGAGAGAGACAGCAGTGTAAATTGTGAGAGAGAGAGCAGTGTAAAGTGTGAGAGAGCAGTGTAAAGTGTGTGAGAGAAAGAAGTGTAAAGTGTGAGAGAGAGAGCCGTGTAAAGTCTGAGAGAGAGAGCAGTGTAAAGTGTGAGCGAGAGAGCAGTGTAAAGTGTGTGAGAGAGCAGTGTAAAGTGTGAGAGAGAGCGCAGTGTAAAGTGAGAGAGAGAGAGAGCAGTGCAAAGTGTGAGAGAGAGCAGTGTAAAGTGTGAGAAAGAGGGCAGTGTAAAGTGTGACAGAGAGAGAGCAGTGTAAAGTCTGAGAGAGAGAGAGCAGTGTAAAGTGTGTGAGAGAGAGAGCAATGTAAAGTGTGAGAGAGACTGCAGTGTAAATTGTGTGAGAGAGAGCAGTGTAAAGTGTGAGAGAGAGAGCAGTGCAAAGTGTGAGAGAGAGCAGTGTAAAGTGTGAGAAAGAGAGCTGTGTAAAGTGTGAGACAGAGCAGTGTAAAGTGTGAGAGAGAGCCGTGTAAAGTGTGTGAGAGAGCAGTGTAAAGTGAGAGACAGAGCAGTGTAAAATGAGAGAGAGAGAGCAGTGTAAAGTGAGAGACAGTGAGTAGTGCAAAGTGTGAGAGAGAGCAGTGTAAAGTGTGAGAGAGAGAGCAGTGTAAAGTGTGTGAGAGAGCAGTGCAAAGTGTGAGAGAGAGGACAGTGTAAAGTGTGAGAGAGAGCAGTGTAAAGTGTGAGAGAGAGTAGTGTAAAGTGTGAGAGAGAGGAGTGAAAGTGTGTGAGAGAGAGCAGTGTAAAGTGTGTGAGAGCAGTTCAAAGTGTGAGAGAGAGCAGTGTAAAGTGTGAAAAAGAGGGAAGTGTAATGTGTGAGAGAGAACAGTGTAAAGTGTGACAGAGAGAGAGCAGTGTAAAGTCTGAGAGAGAGAGCAGTGTAAAGTGTGTGAGAGAGAGAGCAATGTAAAGTGTGAGAGAGACTGCAGTGTAAAGTGTGAGAGAGAGAGCAGTGTAAAGTGTGAGAGAGACTTCAGTGTAAAGTCTGAGAGAGAGCAGTGTAAAGTGTGTGAGAGAGAGAGCAGTGTAAAGTGTGAGGGAGAGCAGTGTAAAGTGTGTGATAGAGAGCAGTGTAAAGTGTGTGAGAGAGCAGTGTAAAGTATGAGAGAGAGAGCAATGTAAAGTGTGAGAGAGTGCAGTGAAAAGTGTGAACAGAGAGCAGTGTAAAGTGTGAGAGAGAGAGCAGTGTAAAGTGAGAGAGAGTGAGTAGTGCAAAGTGTGAGAGAGAGCAGTGTAAAGTGTGAGAGAGAGAGCAGTGTAAAGTGTGTGAGAGAGCAGTGTAAAGTGTGATAGAGAGAGCAGTGTAAACTGTGAGAGAGAGCAGTGTAAAGTGTCAGAGAGAGAGCAGTGAAAGTGTGTGAGAGAGAGCAGTGTAAAGTGTGTGAGAGAGAGCAGTGTAAAGTGTGAGATAGAGAACCGTGTAAAGTGTGAGAGAGAGCAGTGTAAAGTGAGAGAGAGAGCAGTACAAAGTGTGGGAGAAAGAGCAGTATAAAGTGTGAGAGAGAGAGCAGTGAAAGTGTGTGAGAGAGAGCAGTGTAAGGTGTGTGAGAGAGAGCAGTGTAAACTGTGAGAGAGAGAACCGTGTAAAGTGAGAGAGAGAGAGCAGTGTAAAGTGTGAGCGAGAGCAGTGTAAAGTGTGAGAGAGAGCAGTGTAAAGTTTGAGAAAGAGAGCAGTGTAAAGTGTGAGAGAGAGCAGTGTAAAGTGAGCGAGAGAGAGAGAGCAGTGTAAAGTGTGAGAGAGAGAGAGCAGTGTAAAGTGTGAGAGAGAGCGCAGTGTAAAGTGAGAGAGAGAGAGCAGTGCAAAGTGTGAGAGAGAGCAGTGTAAAGTGTGAGAAAGAGGGCAGTGTAATGTATGAGAGAGAACAGTGTAAAGTGTGAGAGAGAGAGCAGTGTAAAGTCTGAGAGAGAGAGCAGTGTAAAGTGTGTGAGAGAGCAGTGTAAAGTGTGTGAGAGAAAGAAGTGTAAAGTGTGAGAGAGAGAGCTGTGTAAAGTGTGAGAGAGAGAGCCGTGTAAAGTCTGAGAGAGAGCAGTGTAAAGTGTGAGCGAGAGAGCAGTGTAAAGTGTGTCAGAGAGCAGTGTAAAGTGTGAGAGAGAGCGCAGTGTAAAGTGAGAGAGAGAGAGAGCAGTGCAAAGTGTGAAAGGGAGCAGTGTAAAGTGTGTGAAAGAGAGCAGTGTAATGTGTGAGAGAGAACAGTGTAAAGTGTGACAGAGAGAGAGCAGTGTAATGTCTGAGAGAGAGAGCAGTGTAAAGTGTGTGAGAGAGAGAGCAATGTAAAGTGTGAGAGAGACTGCAGTGTAAATTGTGAGAGAGAGAGCAGTGTAAAGTGTGAGAGAGAGCAGTGTAAAGTGTGAAAGAGAGCAGTGTAAAGTGTGTGATAGAGAGCAGTGTAAAGTGTGTGAGAGAGTAGTGTAAAGTATGAGAGAGAGAGCAATGTAAAGTGTGAGAGAGTGCAGTGAAAAGTGTGAAGAGAGAGCAGTGTAAAGTGTGTGAGAGAGAGCAGTGTAAACTGAGAGACAGAGCAGTGTAAAGTGTGTGAGAGAGAGCAGTGTAAAGTGTGAGAGAGAGAGCAGTGTAAAGTGTGAGAGAGAGCAGTGTAAATTGTGAGAGAGAGGAGTGTAAAGTGTGAGAGAGAGCAGTGTAAAGTGTGAGATAGAGCAGTGTAAAGTGTGAGAGAGAGCTGTGTAAAGTGTGAGAGAGAGCAGTGCAAAGTGTGAGAGAGAGAACAGTGTAAAGTGTGAGAGAGAGCAGTGTAAAGTGTGAGAGAGAGGAGTGAAAGTGTGTGAGAGAGAGCAGTGTAAAGTGTGTGAGAGCAGTGCAAAGTGTGAGAGAGAGCAGTGTAAAGTGTGAGAGAGAGCAGTGTAAAGTGTGAGAGAGAGTAGTGTAAAGTGTGAGAGAGAGGAGTGAAAGTGTGTGAGAGAGAGCAGTGTAAAGTGTGTGAGAGCAGTTCAAAGTGTGAGAGAGAGCAGTGTAAAGTGTGAAAAAGAGGGAAGTGTAATGTGTGAGAGAGAACAGTGTAAAGTGTGACAGAGAGAGAGCAGTGTAAAGTCTGAGAGAGAGAGCAGTGTAAAGTGTGTGAGAGAGAGAGCAGTGTAAAGTGTGAGGGAGAGCAGTGTAAAGTGTGTGATAGAGAGCAGTGTAAAGTGTGTGAGAGAGCAGTGTAAAGTATGAGAGAGAGAGCAATGTAAAGTGTGAGAGAGTGCAGTGAAAAGTGTGAACAGAGAGCAGTGTAAAGTGTGAGAGAGAGAGCAGTGTAAAGTGAGAGAGAGTGAGTAGTGCAAAGTGTGAGAAAGAGCAGTGTAAAGTGTGAGAGAGAGAGCAGTGTAAAGTGTGTGAGAGAGCAGTGTAAAGTGTGATAGAGAGAGCAGTGTAAACTGTGAGAGAGAGCAGTGTAAAGTGTCAGAGAGAGAGCAGTGAAAGTGTGTGAGAGAGAGCAGTGTAAAGTGTGTGAGAGAGAGCAGTGTAAAGTGTGAGATAGAGAACCGTGTAAAGTGTGAGAGAGAGCAGTGTAAAGTGAGAGAGAGAGCAGTACAAAGTGTGGGAGAAAGAGCAGTATAAAGTGTGAGAGAGAGAGCAGTGAAAGTGTGTGAGAGAGAGCAGTGTAAGGTGTGTGAGAGAGAGCAGTGTAAACTGTGAGAGAGAGAACCGTGTAAAGTGAGAGAGAGAGAGCAGTGTAAAGTGTGAGCGAGAGCAGTGTAAAGTGTGAGAGAGAGCAGTGTAAAGTTTGAGAAAGAGAGCAGTGTAAAGTGTGAGAGAGAGCAGTGTAAAGTGAGCGAGAGAGAGAGAGCAGTGTAAAGTGTGAGAGAGAGCGCAGTGTAAAGTGAGAGAGAGAGAGCAGTGCAAAGTGTGAGAGAGAGCAGTGTAAAGTGTGAGAAAGAGGGCAGTGTAATGTATGAGAGAGAACAGTGTAAAGTGTGAGAGAGAGAGCAGTGTAAAGTCTGAGAGAGAGAGCAGTGTAAAGTGTGTGAGAGAGCAGTGTAAAGTGTGTGAGAGAAAGAAGTGTAAAGTGTGAGAGAGAGAGCTGTGTAAAGTGTGAGAGAGAGAGCCGTGTAAAGTCTGAGAGAGAGCAGTGTAAAGTGTGAGCGAGAGAGCAGTGTAAAGTGTGTCAGAGAGCAGTGTAAAGTGTGAGAGAGAGCGCAGTGTAAAGTGAGAGAGAGAGAGAGCAGTGCAAAGTGTGAAAGGGAGCAGTGTAAAGTGTGAGAAAGAGAGCAGTGTAATGTGTGAGAGAGAACAGTGTAAAGTGTGACAGAGAGAGAGCAGTGTAATGTCTGAGAGAGAGAGCAGTGTAAAGTGTGTGAGAGAGAGAGCAATGTAAAGTGTGAGAGAGACTGCAGTGTAAATTGTGAGAGAGAGAGCAGTGTAAAGTGTGAGAGAGAGCAGTGTAAAGTGTGAAAGAGAGCAGTGTAAAGTGTGTGATAGAGAGCAGTGTAAAGTGTGTGAGAGAGTAGTGTAAAGTATGAGAGAGAGAGCAATGTAAAGTGTGAGAGAGTGCAGTGAAAAGTGTGAAGAGAGAGCAGTGTAAAGTGTGTGAGAGAGCAGTGTAAAGTATGAGAGAGAGAGCAATGTAAAGTGTGAGAGAGTGCAGTGAAAAGTGTGAACAGAGAGCAGTGTAAAGTGTGAGAGAGAGAGCAGTGTAAAGTGAGAGAGAGTGAGTAGTGCAAAGTGTGAGAGAGAGCAGTGTAAAGTGTGAGAGAGAGAGCAGTGTAAAGTGTGTGAGAGAGCAGTGTAAAGTGTGATAGAGAGAGCAGTGTAAACTGTGAGAGAGAGCAGTGTAAAGTGTCAGAGAGAGAGCAGTGAAAGTGTGTGAGAGAGAGCAGTGTAAAGTGTGTGAGAGAGAGCAGTGTAAAGTGTGAGATAGAGAACCGTGTAAAGTGTGAGAGAGAGCAGTGTAAAGTGAGAGAGAGAGCAGTACAAAGTGTGGGAGAAAGAGCAGTATAAAGTGTGAGAGAGAGAGCAGTGAAAGTGTGTGAGAGAGAGCAGTGTAAGGTGTGTGAGAGAGAGCAGTGTAAACTGTGAGAGAGAGAACCGTGTAAAGTGAGAGAGAGAGAGCAGTGTAAAGTGTGAGCGAGAGCAGTGTAAAGTGTGAGAGAGAGCAGTGTAAAGTTTGAGAAAGAGAGCAGTGTAAAGTGTGAGAGAGAGCAGTGTAAAGTGAGCGAGAGAGAGAGAGCAGTGTAAAGTGTGAGAGAGAGAGAGCAGTGTAAAGTGTGAGAGAGAGCGCAGTGTAAAGTGAGAGAGAGAGAGCAGTGCAAAGTGTGAGAGAGAGCAGTGTAAAGTGTGAGAAAGAGGGCAGTGTAATGTATGAGAGAGAACAGTGTAAAGTGTGAGAGAGAGAGCAGTGTAAAGTCTGAGAGAGAGAGCAGTGTAAAGTGTGTGAGAGAGCAGTGTAAAGTGTGTGAGAGAAAGAAGTGTAAAGTGTGAGAGAGAGAGCTGTGTAAAGTGTGAGAGAGAGAGCCGTGTAAAGTCTGAGAGAGAGCAGTGTAAAGTGTGAGCGAGAGAGCAGTGTAAAGTGTGTCAGAGAGCAGTGTAAAGTGTGAGAGAGAGCGCAGTGTAAAGTGAGAGAGAGAGAGAGCAGTGCAAAGTGTGAAAGGGAGCAGTGTAAAGTGTGAGAAAGAGAGCAGTGTAATGTGTGAGAGAGAACAGTGTAAAGTGTGACAGAGAGAGAGCAGTGTAATGTCTGAGAGAGAGAGCAGTGTAAAGTGTGTGAGAGAGAGAGCAATGTAAAGTGTGAGAGAGACTGCAGTGTAAATTGTGAGAGAGAGAGCAGTGTAAAGTGTGAGAGAGAGCAGTGTAAAGTGTGAAAGAGAGCAGTGTAAAGTGTGTGATAGAGAGCAGTGTAAAGTGTGTGAGAGAGTAGTGTAAAGTATGAGAGAGAGAGCAATGTAAAGTGTGAGAGAGTGCAGTGAAAAGTGTGAACAGAGAGCAGTGTAAAGTGTGAGAGAGAGAGCAGTGTAAAGTGAGAGAGAGTGAGTAGTGCAAAGTGTGAGAGAGAGCAGTGTAAAGTGTGAGAGAGAGAGCAGTGTAAAGTGTGTGAGAGAGCAGTGTAAAGTGTGATAGAGAGAGCAGTGTAAACTGTGAGAGAGAGCAGTGTAAAGTGTCAGAGAGAGAGCAGTGAAAGTGTGTGAGAGAGAGCAGTGTAAAGTGTGTGAGAGAGAGCAGTGTAAAGTGTGAGATAGAGAACCGTGTAAAGTGTGAGAGAGAGCAGTGTAAAGTGAGAGAGAGAGCAGTACAAAGTGTGGGAGAAAGAGCAGTATAGAGTGTGAGAGAGAGAGCAGTGAAAGTGTGTGAGAGAGAGCAGTGTAAGGTGTGTGAGAGAGAGCAGTGTAAACTGTGAGAGAGAGAACCGTGTAAAGTGAGAGAGAGAGAGCAGTGTAAAGTGTGAGCGAGAGCAGTGTAAAGTGTGAGAGAGAGCAGTGTAAAGTTTGAGAAAGAGAGCAGTGTAAAGTGTGAGAGAGAGCAGTGTAAAGTGAGCGAGAGAGAGAGAGCAGTGTAAAGTGTGAGAGAGAGAGAGCAGTGTAAAGTGTGAGAGAGAGCAGTGTAAAGTGTGAGAAAGAGGGCAGTGTAATGTATGAGAGAGAACAGTGTAAAGTGTGAGAGAGAGAGCAGTGTAAAGTCTGAGAGAGAGAGCAGTGTAAAGTGTGTGAGAGAGCAGTGTAAAGTGTGTGAGAGAAAGAAGTGTAAAGTGTGAGAGAGAGAGCTGTGTAAAGTGTGAGAGAGAGAGCCGTGTAAAGTCTGAGAGAGAGCAGTGTAAAGTGTGAGCGAGAGAGCAGTGTAAAGTGTGTCAGAGAGCAGTGTAAAGTGTGAGAGAGAGCGCAGTGTAAAGTGAGAGAGAGAGAGAGCAGTGCAAAGTGTGAAAGGGAGCAGTGTAAAGTGTGAGAAAGAGAGCAGTGTAATGTGTGAGAGAGAACAGTGTAAAGTGTGACAGAGAGAGAGCAGTGTAATGTCTGAGAGAGAGAGCAGTGTAAAGTGTGTGAGAGAGAGAGCAATGTAAAGTGTGAGAGAGACTGCAGTGTAAATTGTGAGAGAGAGAGCAGTGTAAAGTGTGAGAGAGAGCAGTGTAAAGTGTGAAAGAGAGCAGTGTAAAGTGTGTGATAGAGAGCAGTGTAAAGTGTGTGAGAGAGTAGTGTAAAGTATGAGAGAGAGAGCAATGTAAAGTGTGAGAGAGTGCAGTGAAAAGTGTGAAGAGAGAGCAGTGTAAAGTGTGTGAGAGAGAGCAGTGTAAACTGAGAGACAGAGCAGTGTAAAGTGTGTGAGAGAGAGCAGTGTAAAGTGTGAGAGAGAGAGCAGTGCAAAGTGTGAGAGAGAGCAGTGTAAAGTGTGAGAAAGAGAGCTGTGTAAAGTGTGAGACAGAGCAGTGTAAAGTGTGAGAGAGAGCCGTGTAAAGTGTGTGAGAGAGCAGTGTAAAGTGAGAGACAGAGCAGTGTAAAATGAGAGAGAGAGAGCAGTGTAAAGTGAGAGACAGTGAGTAGTGCAAAGTGTGAGAGAGAGCAGTGTAAAGTGTGAGAGAGAGAGCAGTGTAAAGTGTGTGAGAGAGCAGTGCAAAGTGTGAGAGAGAGGACAGTGTAAAGTGTGAGAGAGAGCAGTGTAAAGTGTGAGAGAGAGTAGTGTAAAGTGTGAGAGAGAGGAGTGAAAGTGTGTGAGAGAGAGCAGTGTAAAGTGTGTGAGAGCAGTTCAAAGTGTGAGAGAGAGCAGTGTAAAGTGTGAAAAAGAGGGCAGTGTAATGTATGAGAGAGAACAGTGTAAAGTGTGACAGAGAGAGCAGTGTAATGTCTGAGAGAGAGAGCAGTGTAAAGTGTGTGAGAGAGAGAGCAATGTAAAGTGTGAGAGAGACTGCAGTGTAAATTGTGAGAGAGAGAGCAGTGTAAAGTGTGAGAGAGCAGTGTAAAGTGTGTGAGAGAAAGAAGTGTAAAGTGTGAGAGAGAGAGCTTTGTAAAGTGTGAGAGAGAGAGCCGTGTAAAGTCTGAGAGAGAGAGCAGTGTAAAGTGTGAGCGAGAGAGCAGTGTAAAGTGTGTGAGAGAGCAGTGTTATGTGTGAGAGAGAGCGCAGTGTAAAGTGAGAGAGAGAGAGAGCAGTGCAAAGTGTGAGAGAGAGAGCAGTGCAAAGTGTGTGAGAGAGAGAGCAGTGTAAAGTGTGAGAGAGAGAGCAGTGCAAAGTGTGAGAGAGAGCAGTGTAAAGTGTGAGAAAGAGAGATGTGTAAAGTGTGAGACAGAGCAGTGTAAAGTGTGAGAGAGAGCCGTGTAAAGTGTGTGAGAGAGCAGTGTAAAGTGAGAGACAGAGCAGTGTAAAATGAGAGAGAGGGAGCAGTGTAAAGTGAGAGACAGTGAGTAGTGCAAAGTGTGAGAGAGAGAGCAGTGTAAAGTGTGTGAGAGAGCAGTGCAAAGTGTGAGAGGGAGGACAGTGTAAAGTGTGAGAGAGAGCAGTGTAAAGTGTGAGAGAGAGTAGTGTAAAGTGTGAGAGAGAGGAGTGAAAGTGTGTGTGAGAGCAGTGCAAAGTGTGAGAGAGAGCAGTATAAAGTGTGAAAAAGAGGGAAGTGTAATGTGTGAGAGAGAACAGTGTAAAGTGTGACAGAGAGAGAGCAGTGTAAAGTCTGAGAGAGAGAGCAGTGTAAAGTGTGTGAGAGAGAGAGCAATGTAAAGTGTGAGAGAGACTGCAGTGTAAAGTGTGAGAGAGAGAGCAGTGTAAAGTGTGTGAGAGGGAGAGCAGTGTAAAGTGTGAGGGAGAGCAGTGTAAAGTCTGAGAGAGAGAGCAGTGTAAAGTGTGTGAGAGAGAGAGCAGTGTAAAGTGTGAGGGAAAGCAGTGTAAAGTGTGTGATAGAGAGCAGTGTAAAGTGTGTGAGAGAGCAGTGTAAAGTATGAGAGAGAGAGCAATGTAAAGTGTGAGAGAGTGCAGTGAAAAGTGTGAAGAGAGAGCACTGTAAAGTGTGAGAGAGAGAGCAGTGTAAAGTGAGAGAGAGTGAGTAGTGCAAAGTGTGAGAGAGAGCAGTGTAAAGTGTGATAGAGAGAGCAGTGTAAACTGTGAGAGAGAGCAGTGTAAAGTGTCAGAGAGAGAGCAGTGAAAGTGTGTGAGAGAGAGCAGTGTAAAGTGTGTGAGAGAGAGCAGTGTAAAGTGTGAGATAGAGAACCGTGTAAAGTGTGAGAGAGAGCAGTGCAAAGTGAGAGAGAGAGCAGTACAAAGTGTGGGAGAAAGAGCAGTATAAAGTGTGAGAGAGAGAGCAGTGAAAGTGTGTGAGAGAGACCAGTGTAAGGTGTGTGAGAGAGAGCAGTGTAAACTGTGAGAGAGAGAACCGTGTAAAGTGAAGAGAGAGAGCAGTGTAAAGTGTGAGCGAGAGCAGTGTAAAGTGTGAGAGAGAGCAGTGTAAAGTTTGAGAAAGAGAGCAGTGTAAAGTGTGAGAGAGAGCAGTGTAAAGTGAGCGAGAGAGAGAGCAGTGTAAAGTGTGAGAGAGAGAGAGCAGTGTAAAGTGTGAGAGAGAGCGCAGTGTAAAGTGAGAGAGAGAGAGCAGTGCAAAGTGTGAGAGAGAGCAGTGTAAAGTGTGAGAAAGAGGGCAGTGTAATGTATGAGAGAGAACAGTGTAAAGTGTGACAGAGAGAGCAGTGTAAAGTGTGTGAGAGAGCAGTGTAAAGTGTGTGAGAGAGAGAGCAATTTAAAGTGTGAGAGAGACAGCAGTGTAAATTGTGAGAGAGAGAGCAGTGTAAAGTGTGAGAGAGCAGTGTAAAGTGTGTGAGAGAAAGAAGTGTAAAGTGTGAGAGAGAGAGCTGTGTAAAGTGTGAGAGAGAGAGCCGTGTAAAGTCTGAGAGAGAGAGCAGTGTAAAGTGTGAGCGAGAGAGCAGTGTAAAGTGTGTGAGAGAGCAGTGTAAAGTGTGAGAGAGAGCGCAGTGTAAAGTGAGAGAGAGAGAGAGCAGTGCAAAGTGTGAGAGAGAGCAGTGTAAAGTGTGAGAAAGAGGGCAGTGTAATGTGTGAGAGAGAACAGTGTAAAGTGTGACAGAGTGAGAGCAGTGTAAAGTCTGAGAGAGAGAGCAGTGTAAAGTGTGTGAGAGAGAGAGCAATGTAAAGTGTGAGAGAGACTGCAGTGTAAATTGTGTGAGAGAGAGCAGTGTAAAGAGTGAGAGAGAGAGCAGTGCAAAGTGTGAGAGAGAGCAGTGTAAAGTGTGAGAAAGAGAGCTGTGTAAAGTGTGAGACAGAGCAGTGTAAAGTGTGAGACAGAGCAGTGTAAAGTGTGAGAGAGAGCCGTGTAAAGTGTGTGAGAGAGCAGTGTAAAGTGAGAGACAGAGCAGTGTAAAATGAGAGAGAGAGAGCAGTGTAAAGTGAGAGACAGTGAGTAGTGCAAAGTGTGAGAGAGAGAGCAGTGTAAAGTGTGTGAGAGAGCAGTGCAAAGTGTGAGAGGGAGGACAGTGTAAAGTGTGAGAGAGAGCAGTGTAAAGTGTGAGAGAGAGTAGTGTAAAGTGTGAGAGAGAGGAGTGAAAGTGTGTGTGAGAGCAGTGCAAAGTGTGAGAGAGAGCAGTGTAAAGTGTGAAAAAGAGGGAAGTGTAATGTGTGAGAGAGAACAGTGTAAAGTGTGACAGAGAGAGAGCAGTGTAAAGTCTGAGAGAGAGAGCAGTGTAAAGTGTGTGAGAGAGAGAGCAATGTAAAGTGTGAGAGAGACTGCAGTGTAAAGTGTGAGAGAGAGAGCAGTGTAAAGTGTGTGAGAGGGAGAGCAGTGTAAAGTGTGAGGGAGAGCAGTGTAAAGTCTGAGAGAGAGAGCAGTGTAAAGTGTGTGGGAGAGAGAGCAGTGTAAAGTGTGAGGGAAAGCAGTGTAAAGTGTGTGATAGAGAGCAGTGTAAAGTGTGTGAGAGAGCAGTGTAAAGTATGAGAGAGAGAGCAATGTAAAGTGTGAGAGAGTGCAGTGAAAAGTGTGAAGAGAGAGCACTGTAAAGTGTGAGAGAGAGAGCAGTGTAAAGTGAGAGAGAGTGAGTAGTGCAAAGTGTGAGAGAGAGCAGTGTAAAGTGTGATAGAGAGAGCAGTGTAAACTGTGAGAGAGAGCAGTGTAAAGTGTCAGAGAGAGAGCAGTGAAAGTGTGTGAGAGAGAGCAGTGTAAAGTGTGTGAGAGAGAGCAGTGTAAAGTGTGAGATAGAGAACCGTGTAAAGTGTGAGAGAGAGCAGTGCAAAGTGAGAGAGAGAGCAGTACAAAGTGTGGGAGAAAGAGCAGTATAAAGTGTGAGAGAGAGAGCAGTGAAAGTGTGTGAGAGAGACCAGTGTAAGGTGTGTGAGAGAGAGCAGTGTAAACTGTGAGAGAGAGAACCGTGTAAACTGAGAGAGAGAGAGCAGTGTAAAGTGTGAGCGAGAGCAGTGTAAAGTGTGAGAGAGAGCAGTGTAAAGTTTGAGAAAGAGAGCAGTGTAAAGTGTGAGAGAGAGCAGTGTAAAGTGAGCGAGAGAGAGAGCAGTGTAAAGTGTGAGAGAGAGAGAGCAGTGTAAAGTGTGAGAGAGAGCGCAGTGTAAAGTGAGAGAGAGAGAGCAGTGCAAAGTGTGAGAGAGAGCAGTGTAAAGTGTGAGAAAGAGGGCAGTGTAATGTATGAGAGAGAGCAGTGTAAAGTGTGACAGAGAGAGCAGTGTAAAGTCTGAGAGAGAGAGCAGTGTAAAGTGTGTGAGAGAGCAGTGTAAAGTGTGTGAGAGAGAGAGCAATTTAAAGTGTGAGAGAGACAGCAGTGTAAATTGTGAGAGAGAGAGCAGTGTAAAGTGTGAGAGAGCAGTGTAAAGTGTGTGAGAGAAAGAAGTGTAAAGTGTGAGAGAGAGAGCTGTGTAAAGTGTGAGAGAGAGAGCCGTGTAAAGTCTGAGAGAGAGAGCAGTGTAAAGTGTGAGCGAGAGAGCAGTGTAAAGTGTGTGAGAGAGCAGTGTAAAGTGTGAGAGAGAGCGCAGTGTAAAGTGAGAGAGAGAGAGAGCAGTGCAAAGTGTGAGAGAGAGCAGTGTAAAGTGTGAGAAAGAGGGCAGTGTAATGTGTGAGAGAGAACAGTGTAAAGTGTGACAGAGAGAGAGCAGTGTAAAGTCTGAGAGAGAGAGCAGTGTAAAGTGTGTGAGAGAGAGAGCAATGTAAAGTGTGAGAGAGACTGCAGTGTAAATTGTGTGAGAGAGAGCAGTGTAAAGTGTGAGAGAGAGAGCAGTGCAAAGTGTGAGAGAGAGCAGTGTAAAGTGTGAGAAAGAGAGCTGTGTAAAGTGTGAGACAGAGCAGTGTAAAGTGTGAGAGAGAGCCGTGTAAAGTGTGTGAGAGAGCAGTGTAAAGTGAGAGACAGAGCAGTGTAAAATGAGAGAGAGAGAGCAGTGTAAAGTGAGAGACAGTGAGTAGTGCAAAGTGTGAGAGAGAGCAGTGTAAAGTGTGAGAGAGAGAGCAGTGTAAAGTGTGTGAGAGAGCAGTGCAAAGTGTGAGAGAGAGGACAGTGTAAAGTGTGAGAGAGAGCAGTGTAAAGTGTGAGAGAGAGTAGTGTAAAGTGTGAGAGAGAGGAGTGAAAGTGTGTGAGAGAGAGCAGTGTAAAGTGTGTGAGAGCAGTTCAAAGTGTGAGAGAGAGCAGTGTAAAGTGTGAAAAAGAGGGAAGTGTAATGTGTGAGAGAGAACAGTGTAAAGTGTGACAGAGAGAGAGCAGTGTAAAGTCTGAGAGAGAGAGCAGTGTAAAGTGTGTGAGAGAGAGAGCAATGTAAAGTGTGAGAGAGACTGCAGTGTAAAGTGTGAGAGAGAGAGCAGTGTAAAGTGTGAGAGAGACTGCAGTGTAAAGTCTGAGAGAGAGCAGTGTAAAGTGTGTGAGAGAGAGAGCAGTGTAAAGTGTGAGGGAGAGCAGTGTAAAGTGTGTGATAGAGAGCAGTGTAAAGTGTGTGAGAGAGCAGTGTAAAGTATGAGAGAGAGAGCAATGTAAAGTGTGAGAGAGTGCAGTGAAAAGTGTGAACAGAGAGCAGTGTAAAGTGTGAGAGAGAGAGCAGTGTAAAGTGAGAGAGAGTGAGTAGTGCAAAGTGTGAGAGAGAGCAGTGTAAAGTGTGAGAGAGAGAGCAGTGTAAAGTGTGTGAGAGAGCAGTGTAAAGTGTGATAGAGAGAGCAGTGTAAACTGTGAGAGAGAGCAGTGTAAAGTGTCAGAGAGAGAGCAGTGAAAGTGTGTGAGAGAGAGCAGTGTAAAGTGTGTGAGAGAGAGCAGTGTAAAGTGTGAGATAGAGAACCGTGTAAAGTGTGAGAGAGAGCAGTGTAAAGTGAGAGAGAGAGCAGTACAAAGTGTGGGAGAAAGAGCAGTATAGAGTGTGAGAGAGAGAGCAGTGAAAGTGTGTGAGAGAGAGCAGTGTAAGGTGTGTGAGAGAGAGCAGTGTAAACTGTGAGAGAGAGAACCGTGTAAAGTGAGAGAGAGAGAGCAGTGTAAAGTGTGAGCGAGAGCAGTGTAAAGTGTGAGAGAGAGCAGTGTAAAGTTTGAGAAAGAGAGCAGTGTAAAGTGTGAGAGAGAGCAGTGTAAAGTGAGCGAGAGAGAGAGAGCAGTGTAAAGTGTGAGAGAGAGAGAGCAGTGTAAAGTGTGAGAGAGAGCAGTGTAAAGTGTGAGAAAGAGGGCAGTGTAATGTATGAGAGAGAACAGTGTAAAGTGTGAGAGAGAGAGCAGTGTAAAGTCTGAGAGAGAGAGCAGTGTAAAGTGTGTGAGAGAGCAGTGTAAAGTGTGTGAGAGAAAGAAGTGTAAAGTGTGAGAGAGAGAGCTGTGTAAAGTGTGAGAGAGAGAGCCGTGTAAAGTCTGAGAGAGAGCAGTGTAAAGTGTGAGCGAGAGAGCAGTGTAAAGTGTGTCAGAGAGCAGTGTAAAGTGTGAGAGAGAGCGCAGTGTAAAGTGAGAGAGAGAGAGAGCAGTGCAAAGTGTGAAAGGGAGCAGTGTAAAGTGTGAGAAAGAGAGCAGTGTAATGTGTGAGAGAGAACAGTGTAAAGTGTGACAGAGAGAGAGCAGTGTAATGTCTGAGAGAGAGAGCAGTGTAAAGTGTGTGAGAGAGAGAGCAATGTAAAGTGTGAGAGAGACTGCAGTGTAAATTGTGAGAGAGAGCAGTGTAAAGTGTGAGAGAGAGCAGTGTAAAGTGTGAAAGAGAGCAGTGTAAAGTGTGTGATAGAGAGCAGTGTAAAGTGTGTGAGAGAGTAGTGTAAAGTATGAGAGAGAGAGCAATGTAAAGTGTGAGAGAGTGCAGTGAAAAGTGTGAAGAGAGAGCAGTGTAAAGTGTGTGAGAGAGAGCAGTGTAAACTGAGAGACAGAGCAGTGTAAAGTGTGTGAGAGAGAGCAGTGTAAAGTGTGAGAGAGAGAGCAGTGTAAAGTGTGAGAGAGAGCAGTGTAAATTGTGAGAGAGAGGAGTGTAAAGTGTGAGAGAGAGCAGTGTAAAGTGTGAGATAGAGCAGTGTAAAGTGTGAGAGAGAGCTGTGTAAAGTGTGAGAGAGAGCAGTGCAAAGTGTGAGAGAGAGAACAGTGTAAAGTGTGAGAGAGAGCAGTGTAAAGTGTGAGAGAGAGGAGTGAAAGTGTGTGAGAGAGAGCAGTGTAAAGTGTGTGAGAGCAGTGCAAAGTGTGACAGAGAGCAGTGTAAAGTGTGAGAGAGAGCAGTGTAAAGTGTGAGAGAGAGTAGTGTAAAGTGTGAGAGAGAGGAGTGAAAGTGTGTGAGAGAGAGCAGTGTAAAGTGTGTGAGAGCAGTTCAAAGTGTGAGAGAGAGCAGTGTAAAGTGTGAAAAAGAGGGAAGTGTAATGTGTGAGAGAGAACAGTGTAAAGTGTGACAGAGAGAGAGCAGTGTAAAGTCTGAGAGAGAGAGCAGTGTAAAGTGTGTGAGAGAGAGAGCAGTGTAAAGTGTGAGGGAGAGCAGTGTAAAGTGTGTGATAGAGAGCAGTGTAAAGTGTGTGAGAGAGCAGTGTAAAGTATGAGAGAGAGAGCAATGTAAAGTGTGAGAGAGTGCAGTGAAAAGTGTGAACAGAGAGCAGTGTAAAGTGTGAGAGAGAGAGCAGTGTAAAGTGAGAGAGAGTGAGTAGTGCAAAGTGTGAGAGAGAGCAGTGTAAAGTGTGAGAGAGAGAGCAGTGTAAAGTGTGTGAGAGAGCAGTGTAAAGTGTGATAGAGAGAGCAGTGTAAACTGTGAGAGAGAGCAGTGTAAAGTGTCAGAGAGAGAGCAGTGAAAGTGTGTGAGAGAGAGCAGTGTAAAGTGTGTGAGAGAGAGCAGTGTAAAGTGTGAGATAGAGAACCGTGTAAAGTGTGAGAGAGAGCAGTGTAAAGTGAGAGAGAGAGCAGTACAAAGTGTGGGAGAAAGAGCAGTATAAAGTGTGAGAGAGAGAGCAGTGAAAGTGTGTGAGAGAGAGCAGTGTAAGGTGTGTGAGAGAGAGCAGTGTAAACTGTGAGAGAGAGAACCGTGTAAAGTGAGAGAGAGAGAGCAGTGTAAAGTGTGAGCGAGAGCAGTGTAAAGTGTGAGAGAGAGCAGTGTAAAGTTTGAGAAAGAGAGCAGTGTAAAGTGTGAGAGAGAGCAGTGTAAAGTGAGCGAGAGAGAGAGAGCAGTGTAAAGTGTGAGAAAGAGGGCAGTGTAATGTATGAGAGAGAACAGTGTAAAGTGTGACAGAGAGAGCAGTGTAAAGTGTGTGAGAGAGCAGTGTAAAGTGTGTGAGAGAGAGAGCAATTTAAAGTGTGAGAGAGACAGCAGTGTAAATTGTGAGAGAGAGAGCAGTGTAAAGTGTGAGAGAGCAGTGTAAAGTGTGTGAGAGAAAGAAGTGTAAAGTGTGAGAGAGAGAGCTGTGTAAAGTGTGAGAGAGAGAGCCGTGTAAAGTCTGAGAGAGAGAGCAGTGTAAAGTGTGAGCGAGAGAGCAGTGTAAAGTGTGTGAGAGAG
>NW_027276621.1:0-37080 GCF_030028105.1 Mobula birostris | reverse complement strand
GGGAACTTGTCACACTCTCAGTCTACATGGGAACCTGTCACACTCTCAGTCTCCATGGAAACTTGTAACACTCTCAGACTACATGGGAACCTGTCACACCATCAGACTCCATGGGAACTTGTCACACTCTCAGTCTACAAGGGAACTTGTCGCACTCTTAGTCTCCATGGATGGGGAACTTGTCGCACTCTCAGTCTCCATGGGAACTTGTCACACTCTCAGTCTACATGGGAACTTGTCACACTCTCAGTCTACATGGGAATTTGTCACACGCTCAGTCGTGATTGGAACTTGTCACACTCTCAGTCTACAAGGGAACTTGTCGCACTCTTCGTCTCCATGGATGGGGAACTTGTTGCACTCTCAGTCTCCATGGGAACTTGTCACACTCTCAGTCACCATGGGAACTTGTCACACTCTCAGTCTACAAGGGAACTTGTCGCACTCTTAGTCTCCATGGATGGGGAACTTGTTGCACTCTCAGTCTCCATGGGAACTTGTCACACTCTCAGTCTACATGGGAACTTGTCAACCTCTCAGTCTACATGGGAATTTGTCACACGCTCAGTCTCCATGGGGACTTGTCACACTCTCGGTCTCCATGGGAACTTGTCACACTCTCGGTCTCCAAGGGAACTTGTCACACTCTCAGTCTCCATGGGAACTTGTCACACTCTCAGTCTCCATGGGAACTTGTCACACTCTCGGTCTACATGGGAACATGTCACACTCTCAGTCTCCAAGAGAACTTGTCACACTCTCAGTCCACATGAGAACTTGTCACACTGTCAGTCTCCATGGAAACTTGTCACACTTTCAGTCTACATGGGAACTTGTCACACTCTCTGTCTCCATGGAAACTTGTCACACTCTCAGTCTCCACGGGAACATGTCACATTCTCAGTCTCCATGGGAACTTGTCACACCCTCAGTCTCCATGGGAACTTGTCACACTTTCAGTCTCCTTGAGAACTTCTCACACTCTAAGTCTCCATTGGAACTTGTCAGGCGCTCAGACTCCATGGGAACTTGTCACAATCTCAGTCTACATGGGAACTTGTCACACTCTCAGTCTACATGGGAACCTGTCACACTCTCAGTCTCCATGGAAACTTGTCACACTCTCAGTCTGCATGGGAACCTGTCACACTCTCAGTCTCCATGGGAACTTGTCACACTCTCAGTCTACAATGGAACCTGTCACACCATCAGTCACCATGGGAACTTGTCACACTCTCAGTCTACAAGGGAACTTGTCGCACTCTTAGTCTCCATGGATGGGGAACTTGTCGCACTCTCAGTCTCCATGGGAACTTGTCACACTCTCAGTCTACATGGGAATTTGTCACACGCTCAGTCTCCATGGGGACTTGTCACACAGTCGGTCTCCATGGGAACTTGTCACACTCTCGGTCTCCAAGGGAACTTGTCATACTCTCAGTCTCCATGGGAACTTGTCACACTCTCGGTCTACATGGGAACTTGTCACACTCTCAGTCTCCAAGAGAACTTGTCACACTCTCAGTCCACATGAGAACTTGTCACACTGTCAGTCTCCATGGAAACTTGTCACACTTTCAGTCTACATGGGAACTTGTCACACTCTCTGTCTCCATGGAAACTTGTCACACTCTCAGTCTCCATGGGAACATGTCACACTCTCAGTCTCCATGGGAACTTGTCACACTCTCAGTCTACAAGGGAACTTGTCACACTCTCAGTCTACATGAGAACTTGTCACACTCTCAGTCTCCATGGGAAATTGTCACACTCTCAGTCTCCATGGGAACTTGTCACACTCTCAGTCTACATGGGAACTTGTCACACTCTCAGTCTACATGGGAACCTGTCACACTCTCAGTCTCCATGGAAACTTGTAACACTCTCAGACTACATGGGAACCTGTCACACCATCAGACTCCATGGGAACTTGTCACACTCTCAGTCTACAAGGGAACTTGTCGCACTCTTAGTCTCCATGGATGGGGAACTTGTCGCACTCTCAGTCTCCATGGGAACTTGTCACACTCTCAGTCTACATGGGAACTTGTCACACTCTCAGTCTACATGGGAATTTGTCACACGCTCAGTCGTGATTGGAACTTGTCACACTCTCAGTCTACAAGGGAACTTGTCGCACTCTTCGTCTCCATGGATGGGGAACTTGTTGCACTCTCAGTCTCCATGGGAACTTGTCACACTCTCAGTCACCATGGGAACTTGTCACACTCTCAGTCTACAAGGGAACTTGTCGCACTCTTAGTCTCCATGGATGGGGAACTTGTTGCACTCTCAGTCTCCATGGGAACTTGTCACACTCTCAGTCTACATGGGAACTTGTCACACTCTCAGTCTACATGGGAATTTGTCACACGCTCAGTCTCCATGGGGACTTGTCACACTCTCGGTCTCCATGGGAACTTGTCACACTCTCGGTCTCCAAGGGAACTTGTCACACTCTCAGTCTCCATGGGAACTTGTCACACTCTCAGTCTCCATGGGAACTTGTCACACTCTCGGTCTACATGGGAACTTGTCACACTCTCAGTCTCCAAGAGAACTTGTCACACTCTCAGTCCACATGAGAACTTGTCACACTGTCAGTCTCCATGGAAACTTGTCACACTTTCAGTCTACATGGGAACTTGTCACACTCTCTGTCTCCATGGAAACTTGTCACACTCTCAGTCTCCATGGGAACATGTCACACTCTCAGTCTCCATGGGAACTTGTCACACTCTCAGTCTACATGGGAACTTGTCACACTCTCAGTCTACATGAGAACTTGTCACACTCTCAGTCTCCATGGGAAATTGTCACACTCTCAGTCTCCATGGGAACTTGTCACACTCTCAGTCTACATGGGAACTTGTCACACTCTCAGTCTACATGGGAACCTGTCACACTCTCAGTCTCCATGGAAACTTGTAACACTCTCAGACTACATGGGAACCTGTCACACCATCAGACTCCATGGGAACTTGTCACACTCTCAGTCTACAAGGGAACTTGTCGCACTCTTAGTCTCCATGGATGGGGAACTTGTCGCACTCTCAGTCTCCATGGGAACTTGTCACACTCTCAGTCTACATGGGAACTTGTCACACTCTCAGTCTACATGGGAATTTGTCACACGCTCAGTCGCGATGGGAACTTGTCACACTCTCAGTCTACAAGGGAACTTGTCGCACTCTTAGTCTCCATGGATGGGGAACATGTTGCACTCTCAGTCTCCATGGGAACTTGTCACACTCTCAGTCACCATGGGAACTTGTCACACTCTCAGTCTACAAGGGAACTTGTCGCACTCTTAGTCTCCATGGATGGGGAACTTGTTGCACTCTCAGTCTCCATGGGAACTTGTCAGACTCTCAGTCTACATGGGAACTTGTCACACTCTCAGTCTACATGGGAATTTGTCACACGCTCAGTCTCCATGGGGACTTGTCACACTCTTGGTCTCCATGGGAACTTGTCACACTCTCGGTCTCCAAGGGAACTTGTCACACTCTCAGTCTCCATGGGAACTTGTCACACTCTCAGTCTACTTGGGAACTTGTCACACTTTCAGTCTACATGGGAGCTTCTCACACTCTCAGTCTCCACGGGAACATGTCACACTCTCAGTCTCCACGGGAACTTGTCACACCCTCAGTCTCCATGGGAACTTGTCACACTGTCAGTCTCCGTGGGAACTTGTCACACTCTCGGTCTACATGGGAACTTGTCACACTCTCAGTCTCCAAGAGAACTTGTCACACTCTCAGTCCACATGAGAACTTGTCACACTGTCAGTCTCCATGGAAACTTGTCACACTTTCAGTCTACATGGGAACTTGTCACACTCTCAGTCTCCATGGAAACTTGTCACACTCTCAGTCTCCATGGGAACATGTCACACTCTCAGTCTCCATGGGAACTTGTCACACTCTCAGTCTACATGGGAACTTGTCACACTCTCAGTCTACATGAGAACTTGTCACCCTCTCAGTCTCCATGGGAACTTGTCACACTCTCTGTCTACATGGGAACTTGTCACACTCTCAGTCCACATGGGAACTTCTCACACTCTCAGACTCCGTGGAAACTTGTCACACTCTCAGTCTACTTGGGAACTTGCCACACTCTCAGTCTCCATGAGAATTTGTCACACTCTCAGTCTCCATGGGAACTTGTCACACTCTCAGTCTCCATGGGAACTTGTCACACTCTCAGTCTACATGAGAACTTGTCACACTCTCAGGCTCCATGGGAACTTGTGACACTCTCAGTCTCCGTGGGAACTTGTCACACTCTCAGTCTCCGTGAGAACTTCTCACACTCTAAGTCTCCATGGGAACTTGTCAGGCGCTCAGACTCCATGGGAACTTGTCACACTCTCAGTCTACATGGGAACTTGTCACACTCTCAGTCTACATGGGAACCTGTCACACTCTCAGTCTCCATGGAAACTTGTCACACTCTCAGTCTAAATGGGAACCTGTCATACCATCACACTCCATGGGAACTTGTCACACTCTCAGTCTACAAGGGAACTTGTCGCACTCATAGTCTCCATGGATGTGGAACTTGTCGCACTCTCAGTCTACATGGGAACTTGTCACACTCTCAGTCTCCATGAGAACTTGTCACACTCTAGGTCTCAATGGAAACTTGTCACACTCTCAGTCTCCATTGGAACTTGTCACACTCTCAGTCTCCATTGGAACTTGTCACACTCTCAGTCTACTTGGGAACTTGTCACACTTTCAGTCTACATGGGAGCTTCTCACACTCTCAGTCTCCACGGGAACATGTCACACTCTCAGTCTCCATGGGAACTTGTCACACTTTCAGTCTACACGGGAGCTTCTCACACTCTCAGTCTCCACGGGAACATGTCACACTCTCAGTCTCCACGGGAACATGTCACACCCTCAGTCTCCATGGGAACTTGTCACACTTTCAGTCTCCGTGAGAACTTCTCACACACTAAGTCACCATGGGAACTTGTCAGGCGCTCAGACTCCATGGGAACTTGTCACACTCTCAGTCTACATGGGAACTTGTCACACTCTCAGTCTACATGGGAACCTGTCACACTCTCAGTCTCCATGGAAACGTGTCACACTCTCAGTCTCAATGGGAACCTTTCACACTCTCAGTCTCCATGGGAACTTGTCGCACTCTCAGTCTCCATGGGAACCTGTCACACTCTCAGTCTCCATGGGAACTTGTCACACTCTCAGTCTACATGGGAACCTGTCACACCATCAGTCACCATGGGAACTTGTCACACTCTCAGTCTACAAGGGAACTTGTCGCACTCTTAGTCTCCATGGATGGGGAACTTGTCGCACTCTCAGTCTCCATGGGAACTTGTCACACTCTCAGTCTCCATGGGAACTTGTCACACTCTCGGTCTCCAAGGGTACTTGTCACACTCTCAGTCTCCGTGAGAACTTCTCACACTCTAAGTCTCCATGGGAACTTGTCAGGCGCTCAGACTCCATGGGAACTTGTCACACTCTCTGTCTACATGGGAACTTGTCACACTCTCAGTCTACATGGGAACCTGTCACACTCTCAGTCTCCATGGAAACTTGTCACACTCTCAGTCTGCATGGGAACCTGTCACACTCTCAGTCTCCATGGGAACTTGTCACACTCTCAGTCTACAATGGAACCTGTCACACCATCAGTCACCATGGGAACTTGTCACACTCTCAGTCTACAAGGGAACTTGTCGCACTCTTAGTCTCCATGGATGGGGAACTTGTCGCACTCTCAGTCTCCATGGGAACTTGTCACACTCTCAGTCTACATGGGAACTTGTCACACTCTCAGTCTACATGGGAATTTGTCACACGCTCAGTCTCCATGGGGACTTGTCACACAGTCGGTCTCCATGGGAACTTGTCACACTCTCGGTCTCCAAGGGAACTTGTCACACTCTCAGTCTCCATGGGAACTTGTCACACTCTCGGTCTACATGGGAAATTGTCACACTCTCAGTCTCCAAGAGAACTTGTCACACTCTCAGTCCACATGAGAACTTGTCACACTGTCAGTCTCCATGCAAACTTGTCACACTTTCAGTCTACATGGGAACTTGTCACACTCTCTGTCTCCATGGAAACTTGTCACACTCTCAGTCTCCATGGGAACATGTCACACTCTCAGTCTCCATGGGAACTTGTCACACTCTCAGTCTACATGGGAACTTGTCACACTCTCAGTCTACATGAGAACTTGTCACACTCTCAGTCTCCATGGGAAATTGTCACACTCTCAGTCTCCATGGGAACTTGTCACACTCTCAGTCTACATGGGAACTTGTCACACTCTCAGTCTACATGGGAACCTGTCACACTCTCAGTCTCCATGGAAACTTGTAACACTCTCAGACTACATGGGAACCTGTCACACCATCAGACTCCATGGGAACTTGTCACACTCTCAGTCTACAAGGGAACTTGTCGCACTCTTAGTCTCCATGGATGGGGAACTTGTCGCACTCTCAGTCTCCATGGGAACTTGTCACACTCTCAGTCTACATGGGAACTTGTCACACTCTCAGTCTACATGGGAATTTGTCACACGCTCAGTCGTGATTGGAACTTGTCACACTCTCAGTCTACAAGGGAACTTGTCGCACTCTTCGTCTACAAGGGAACTTGTCGCACTCTTAGTCTCCATGGATGGGGAACTTGTTGCACTCTCAGTCTCCATGGGAACTTGTCACACTCTCAGTCACCATGGGAACTTGTCACACTCTCAGTCTACAAGGGAACTTGTCGCACTCTTAGTCTCCATGGATGGGGAGCTTGTTGCACTCTCAGTCTCCATGGGAACTTGTCACACTCTCTGTCTACATGGGAACTTGTCACACTCTCAGTCTACATGGGAATTTGTCACACGCTCAGTCTCCATGGGGACTTGTCACACTCTCGGTCTCCATGGGAACTTGTCACACTCTCGGTCTCCAAGGGAACTTGTCACACTCTCAGTCTCCATGGGAACTTGTCACACTCTCAGTCTCCATGGGAACTTGTCACACTCTCGGTCTACATGGGAACTAGTCACACTCTCAGTCTCCAAGAGAACTTGTCACACTCTCAGTCCACATGAGAACTTGTCACACTGTCAGTCTCCATGGAAACTTGTCACACTTTCAGTCTACATGGGAACTTGTCACACTCTCTGTCTCCATGGAAACTTGTCACACTCTCAGTCTCCATGGGAACATGTCACACTCTCAGTCTCCATGGGAACTTGTCACACTCTCAGTCTACATGGGAACCTGTCACACCATCAGTCACCATGGGAACTTGTCACACTCTCAGTCTACAAGGGAACTTGTCGCACTCTTAGTCTCCATGGATGGGGAACTTGTCGCACTCTCAGTCTCCATGGGAACTTGTCACACTCTCAGTCTCCATGGGAACTTGTCACACTCTCGGTCTCCAAGGGAACTTGTCACACTCTCAGTCTCCGTGAGAACTTCTCACACTCTAAGTCTCCATGGGAACTTGTCAGGCGCTCAGACTCCATGGGAACTTGTCACACTCTCTGTCTACATGGGAACTTGTCACACTCTCAGTCTACATGGGAACCTGTCACACTCTCAGTCTCCATGGAAACTTGTCACACTCTCAGTCTGCATGGGAACCTGTCACACTCTCAGTCTCCATGGGAACTTGTCACACTCTCAGTCTACATGGGAATTTGTCACACGCTCAGTCTCCATGGGGACTTGTCACACAGTCGGTCTCCATGGGAACTTGTCACACTCTCGGTCTCCAAGGGAACTTGTCACACTCTCAGTCTCCATGGGAACTTGTCACACTCTCGGTCTACATGGGAAATTGTCACACTCTCAGTCTCCAAGAGAACTTGTCACACTCTCAGTCCACATGAGAACTTGTCACACTGTCAGTCTCCATGGAAACTTGTCACACTTTCAGTCTACATGGGAACTTGTCACACTCTCTGTCTCCATGGAAACTTGTCACACTCTCAGTCTCCATGGGAACATGTCACACTCTCAGTCTCCATGGGAACTTGTCACACTCTCAGTCTACATGGGAACTTGTCACACTCTCAGTCTACATGAGAACTTGTCACACTCTCAGTCTCCATGGGAAATTGTCACACTCTCAGTCTCCATGGGAACTTGTCACACTCTCAGTCTACATGGGAACTTGTCACACTCTCAGTCTACATGGGAACCTGTCACACTCTCAGTCTCCATGGAAACTTGTAACACTCTCAGACTACATGGGAACCTGTCACACCATCAGACTCCATGGGAACTTGTCACACTCTCAGTCTACAAGGGAACTTGTCGCACTCTTAGTCTCCATGGATGGGGAACTTGTCGCACTCTCAGTCTCCATGGGAACTTGTCACACTCTCAGTCTACATGGGAACTTGTCACACTCTCAGTCTACATGGGAATTTGTCACACGCTCAGTCGTGATTGGAACTTGTCACACTCTCAGTCTACAAGGGAACTTGTCGCACTCTTCGTCTCCATGGATGGGGAACTTGTTGCACTCTCAGTCTCCATGGGAACTTGTCACACTCTCAGTCACCATGGGAACTTGTCACACTCTCAGTCTACAAGGGAACTTGTCGCACTCTTAGTCTCCATGGATGGGGAACTTGTTGCACTCTCAGTCTCCATGGGAACTTGTCACACTCTCAGTCTACATGGGAACTTGTCACACTCACAGTCTACATGGGAATTTGTCACACGCTCAGTCTCCATGGGGACTTGTCACACTCTCGGTCTCCATGGGAACTTGTCACACTCTCGGTCTCCAAGGGAACTTGTCACACTCTCAGTCTCCATGGGAACTTGTCACACTCTCAGTCTCCATGGGAACTTGTCACACTCTCGGTCTACATGGGAACTTGTCACACTCTCAGTCTCCAAGAGAACTTGTCACACTCTCAGTCCACATGAGAACTTGTCACACTGTCAGTCTCCATGGAAACTTGTCACACTTTCAGTCTACATGGGAACTTGTCACACTCTCTGTCTCCATGGAAACTTGTCACACTCTCAGTCTCCATGGGAACATGTCACACTCTCAGTCTCCATGGGAACTTGTCACACTCTCAGTCTACATGGGAACTTGTCACACTCTCAGTCTACATGAGAACTTGTCACACTCTCAGTCTCCATGGGAAATTGTCACACTCTCAGTCTCCATGGTAACTTGTCACACTCTCAGTCTACATGGGAACTTGTCACACTCTCAGTCTACATGGGAACCTGTCACACTCTCAGTCTCCATGGAAACTTGTAACACTCTCAGACTACATGGGAACCTGTCACACCATCAGACTCCATGGGAACTTGTCACACTCTCAGTCGACAAGGGAACTTGTCGCACTCTTAGTCTCCATGGATGGGGAACTTGTCGCACTCTCAGTCTCCATGGGAACTTGTCACACTCTCAGTCTACATGGGAACTTGTCACACTCTCAGTCTACATGGGAATTTGTCACACGCTCAGTCGCGATGGGAACTTGTCACACTCTCAGTCTACAAGGGAACTTGTCGCACTCTTAGTCTCCATGGATGGGGAACTTGTTGCACTCTCAGTCTCCATGGGAACTTGTCACACTCTCAGTCACCATGGGAACTTGTCACACTCTCAGTCTCCATGGGAACTTGTCACACTCTCAGTCTACTTGGGAACTTGTCACACTTTCAGTCTACATGGGAGCTTCTCACACTCTCAGTCTCCACGGGAACATGTCACACTCTCAGTCTCCACGGGAACTTGTCACACCCTCAGTCTCCATGGGAACTTGTCACACTGTCAGTCTCCGTGGGAACTTGTCACACTCTCGGTCTACATGGGAACTTGTCACACTCTCAGTCTCCAAGAGAACTTGTCACACTCTCAGTCCACATGAGAACTTGTCACACTGTCAGTCTCCATGGAAACTTGTCACACTTTCAGTCTACATGGGAACTTGTCACACTCTCAGTCTCCATGGAAACTTGTCACACTCTCAGTCTCCATGGGAACATGTCACACTCTCAGTCTCCATGGGAACTTGTCACACTCTCAGTCTACATGGGAACTTGTCACACTCTCAGTCTACATGAGAACTTGTCACCCTCTCAGTCTCCATGGGAACTTGTCACACTCTCTGTCTACATGGGAACTTGTCACACTCTCAGTCCACATGGGAACTTCTCACACTCTCAGACTCCGTGGAAACTTGTCACACTCTCAGTCTACTTGGGAACTTGCCACACTCTCAGTCTCCATGAGAATTTGTCACACTCTCAGTCTCCATGGGAACTTGTCACACTCTCAGTCTCCATGGGAACTTGTCACACTCTCAGTCTACATGAGAACTTGTCACACTCTCAGTCTAAATGGGAACCTGTCATACCATCACACTCCATGGGAACTTGTCACACTCTCAGTCTACAAGGGAACTTGTCGCACTCATAGTCTCCATGGATGTGGAACTTGTCGCACTCTCAGTCTACATGGGAACTTGTCACACTCTCAGTCTCCATGAGAACTTGTCACACTCTAGGTCTCAATGGAAACTTGTCACACTCTCAGTCTCCATGGGAACTTGTCACACTCTCAGTCTCCATTGGAACTTGTCACACTCTCAGTCTACTTGGGAACTTGTCACACTTTCAGTCTACATGGGAGCTTCTCACACTCTCAGTCTCCACGGGAACATGTCACACTCTCAGTCTCCATGGGAACTTGTCACACTTTCAGTCTACACGGGAGCTTCTCACACTCTCAGTCTCCACGGGAACATGTCACACTCTCAGTCTCCACGGGAACATGTCACACCCTCAGTCTCCATGGGAACTTGTCACACTTTCAGTCTCCGTGAGAACTTCTCACACACTAAGTCACCATGGGAACTTGTCAGGCGCTCAGACTCCATGGGAACTTGTCACACTCTCAGTCTACATGGGAACTTGTCACACTCTCAGTCTACATGGGAACCTGTCACACTCTCAGTCTCCATGGAAACTTGTCACACTCTCAGTCTCAATGGGAACCTTTCACACTCTCAGTCTCCATGGGAACTTGTCACACTCTCAGTCTCCATGGGAACCTGTCACACTCTCAGTCTCCATGGGAACTTGTCACACTCTCAGTCTACATGGGAACCTGTCACACCATCAGTCACCATGGGAACTTGTCACACTCTCAGTCTACAAGGGAACTTGTCGCACTCTTAGTCTCCATGGATGGGGAACTTGTCGCACTCTCAGTCTCCATGGGAACTTGTCACACTCTCAGTCTCCATGGGAACTTGTCACACTCTCGGTCTCCAAGGGAACTTGTCACACTCTCAGTCTCCGTGAGAACTTCTCACACTCTAAGTCTCCATGGGAACTTGTCAGGCGCTCAGACTCCATGGGAACTTGTCACACTCTCAGTCTACATGGGAACTTGTCACACTCTCAGTCTACATGGGAACCTGTCACACTCTCAGTCTCCATGGAAACTTGTCACACTCTCAGTCTACATGGGAACCTGTCACACCATCAGACTCCATGGGAACTTGTCACACTCTCAGTCTACAAGGGAACTTGTCGCACTCATAGTCTCCATGGATGTGGAACTTGTCGCACTCTCAGTCTACATGGGAACTTGTCACACTCTCAGTCTACATGGGAAATTGTCACACTCTCAGTCTACATGGGAATTTGTCACACGCTCAGTCTCCATGGGAACTTGTCACACTCTCGGTCTCCATGAGAACTTGTCACAAACTCAGTCTGCATGGGAACTTGTCACACTCTCAGTCTACATGGGAACTTGTCACACTCTCTTTCTCCATGGAAACTTGTCACACTCTCAGTCTCCATGGGAACTTGTCACACTCTCAGTCCACATGAGAACTTGTCACACTCTCAGTCTCCATGGGAACTTGTCACACTCTCAGTCTACATGGGAACTTGTCACACTCTCAGACTCCGTGGAAACTTGTCACACTCTCAGTCTACTTGGGAACTTGCCACACTCTCAGTCTCCATGAGAATTTGTCACACTCTCAGTCTCCATGGGAACTTGTCACACTCTCAGTCTCCATGGGAACTTGTCACACTCTCAGTCTACATGAGAACTTGTCACACTCTCAGGCTCCATGGGAACTTGTGACACTCTCAGTCTCCGTGGGAACTTGTCACACTCTCAGTCTCCGTGAGAACTTCTCACACTCTAAGTCTCCATGGGAACTTGACAGGCGCTCAGACTCCATGGGAACTTGTCACACTCTCAGTCTACATGGGAACTTGTCACACTCTCAGTCTACATGGGAACCTGTCACACTCTCGGTCTCCATGGAAACTTGTCACACTCTCAGTCTACATGGGAACCTGTCACACCATCAGACTCCATGGGAACTTGTCACACTCTCAGTCTACAAGGGAACTTGTCGCAGTCATAGTCTCCATGGATGTGGAACTTGTCGCACTCTCAGTCTACATGGGAACTTGTCACACTCTCAGTCTACATGGGAACTTGTCACACTCTCAGTCTACATGGGAATTTGTCACACGCTCAGTCTCCATGGGAACTTGTCACACTCTCGGTCTCCATGAGAACTTGTCACACTCTAGGTCTCAATGGAAACTTGTCACACTCTCAGTCTCCATGGGAACTTGTCACACTCTCAGTCTCCATGGGAACTTGTCACACTCTCAGTCTACTTGGGAACTTGTCACACTTTCAGTCTACATGGGAGCTTCTCACACTCTCAGTCTCCACGGGAACATGTCACACTCTCAGTCTCCATGGGAACTTGTCACACTTTCAGTCTACACGGGAGCTTCTCACACTCTCAGTCTCCACGGGAACATGTCACACTCTCAGTCTCCACGGGAACATGTCACACCCTCAGTCTGCATGGGAACTTGTCACACTTTCAGTCTCCGAGAGAACTTCTCACACACTAAGTCTCCATGGGAACTTGTCAGGCGTTCAGACTCCATGGGAACTTGTCACACTCTCAGTCTACATGGGAACTTGTCACACTCTCAGTCTACATGGGAACCTGTCACACTCTCAGTCTCCATGGAAACTTGTCACAATCTCAGTCTCCATGGGAACCTTTCACACTCTCAGTCTCCATGGGAACTTGTCACACTCTCAGTCTACATGGGAACTTGTCACACTCTCAGTCTACATGGGAGCTTCTCACACTCTCAGTCTCCACGGGAACATGTCAAACTCTCAGTCTCCATGGGAACTTGTCAGACTTTCAGTCTACACGGGAGCTTCTCACGCTCTCAGTCTCCACGGGAACATGTCACACTCTCAGTCTCCACGGGAACATGTCACACCCTCAGTCTCCATGGGAACTTGTCACACTTTCAGTCTCCGAGAGAACTTCTCACACACTAAGTCTCCATGGGAACTTGTCAGGCGTTCAGACTCCATGGGAACTTGTCACACTCTCAGTCTACATGGGAACTTGTCACACTCTCAGTCTACATGGGAACCTGTCACACTCTCAGTCTCCATGGAAACTTGTCACAATCTCAGTCTCCATGGGAACCTTTCACACTCTCAGTGTCCATGGGAACTTGTCACACTCTCAGTCTACATGGGAACTTGTCACACTCTCAGTCTACATGGGAATTTGTCACACGCTCAGTCTCCATGGGAACTTGTCACACTCTCGGTCTCCATGGGAACTTGTCACACTCTAGGTCTCCATGGAAACTTGTCACACTCTCAGTCTCCATGGGAACTTGTCACACTCTCAGTCTCCATGGGAACTTGTCACACTCTCAGTCTACTTGGGAACTTGTCACACTTTCAGTCTACATGGGAGCTTCTCACACTCTCAGTCTCCACGGGAACATGTCACATTCTCAGTCTCCATGGGAACTTGTCACACTTACAGTCTACACGGGAGCTTCTCACACTCTCAGTTTCCACGGGAACATGTCACACTCTCAGTCTCCACGGGAACTTGTCACACCCTCAGTCTCCATGGGAACTTGTCACACTTTCAGTCTCCTTGAGAACTTCTCACACTCTAAGTCTCCATTGGAACTTGTCAGGCGCTCAGACTCCATGGGAATTTGTCACAATCTCAGTCTACATGGGAACTTGTCACACTCTCAGTCTACATGGGAACCTGTGACACTCTCAGTCTCCATGGAAACTTGTCACACTCTCAGTCTCCATGGTAACCTGTCACACTCTCAGTCTCCATGGGAACTTGTCACACTCTTAGTCTACATGGGAACCTGTCACACCATCAGTCACCATGGGAACTTGTCACACTCTCAGTCTACAAGGGAACTTGTCGCACTCTTAGTCTCCATGGATGGGGAACTTGTCGCACTCTCAGTCTCCATGGGAACTTGTCACACTCTCAGTCTACATGGGAACTTGTCACACTCTCAGTCTACATGGGAATTTGTCACACGCTCAGTCTCCATGGGGAATTGTCACACTCTCGGTCTCCATGGGAACTTGTCACACTCTCGGTCTCCAAGGGAACTTGTCACACTCTCAGTCTCCATGGGAACTTGTCACACTCTCAGTCTCCATTGGAACTTGACACACTCTCAGTCTACTTGGGAACTTCTCACACTTTCAGTCTACATGGGAGCTTCTCACACTCTCATTCTCCACGGGAACATGTCTCACTCTCAGTCTCCACGGGAACTTGTCACACCCTCAGTCTCCATGGGAACTTGTCACACTCTCAGACTCCATGGGAACTTGTCACACTCTCGGTCTACATGGGAACTTGTCACACTCTCAGTCTCCAAGAGAACTTGTCGCACTCTCAGTCCACATGAGAACTTGTCACACTGTCAGTCTCCATGGAAACTTGTCACACTTTCAGTCTACATGGGAACTTGTCACACTCTCAGTCTCCATGGGAACATGTCACACTCTCAGTCTCCATGGGAACTTGTCACACTCTCAGTCTACATGGGAACTTGTCACACTCTCAGTCTACATGAGAACTTGTCACACTCTCAGTCGCCATGGGAACTTGTCACACTCTCGGTCTCCATGGGAACTTGTCACACTCTAGGTGTCAATGGAAACTTGTCACACCCTCAGTCTCCATGGGAACTTGTCACACTCTCAGTCTCCATGGGAACTTGTCACACTCTCAGTCTACTTGGAAACTTGTTACACTTTCAGTCTACATGGGAGCTTCTCACACTCTCAGTCTCCACGGGAACATGTCACACTCTCAGTCTTCATGGGAACTTGTCACACATTCAGTCTACACGGGAGCTTCTCACACTCTCAGTCTCCACGGGAACATGTCACACTCTCAGTCTCCACGGGAACATGTCACACCCTCAGTCTCCATGGGAACTTGTCACACTTTCAGTCTCCGTGAGAACTTCTCACACACTAAGTCTCCATGGGAACTTGTCAGGCGCTCAGACTCCATGGGAACTTGTCACACTCTCAGTCTACATGGGAACTTGTCACACTCTCAGTCTCCATGGGAACCTGTCACACTCTCAGTCTCCATGGAAACTTGTCACACTCTCAGTCTCCATGGGAACCTTTCACACTCTCAGTCTCCATGGGAACTTGTCACACTCTCAGTCTACATGGGAACTTGTCACACTCTCAGTCTACATGGGAATTTGTCACACGCTCAGTCTCCATGGGAACTTGTCACACTCTCGGTCTCCATGGGAACTTGTCACACTCTAGGTCTCCATGGAAACTTGTCACACTCTCAGTCTCCATGGGAACTTGTCACACTCTCAGTCTCCATGGGAACTTGTCACACTCTCAGTCTACAAGGGAACTTGTCGCACTCTTAGTCTCCATGGATGGGGAACTTGTTGCACTCTCAGTCTCCATGGGAATTTGTCACAGTCTCAGTCTACATGGGAACTTGTCACACTCTCAGTCTACATGGGAATTTGTCACACGCTCAGTCTCCATGGGGTCTTGTCACACTCTTGGTCTCCATGGGAACTTGTCACACTCTCGGTCTCCAAGGGAACTTGTCACACTCTCAGTCTCCATGGGAACTTGTCACACTCTCAGTCTCCATGGGAACTTGTCACACTCTCAGTCTACTTGGGAACTTGTCACACTTTCAGTCTACATGGGAGCTTCTCACACTCTCAGTCTCCACGGGAACATGTCACACTCTCAGTCTCCACGGGAACTTGTCACACCCTCAGTCTACATGGGAACTTGTCACACTGTCAGTCTCCGTGGGAACTTGTCACACTCTCGGTCTACATGGGAACTTGTCACACTCTCAGTCTCCAAGAGAACTTGTCACACTCTCAGTCCACATGAGAACTTGTCACACTGTCAGTCTCCATGGAAACTTGTCACACTTTCAGTCTACCTGGGAACTTGTCACACTCTCAGTCTCCATGGAAACTTGTCACACTCTCAGTCTCCATGGGAACATGTCACACTCTCAGTCTCCATGGGAACTTGTCACACTCTCAGTCTACATGGGAACTTGTCACACTCTCAGTCTACATGAGAACTTGTCACACTCTCAGTCTCCATGGGAAATTGTCACCTTCTCAGTCTCCATGGGAACTTGTCACACTCTCTGTCTACATGGGAACTTGTCACACTCTCAGTCCACATGGGAACTTCTCACACTCTCAGACTCCGTGGAAACTTGTCACACTCTCAGTCTACTTGTGAACTTGCCACACTCTCAGTCTCCATGAGAATTTGTCACACTCTCAGTCTCCATGGGAACTTGTCACACTCTCAGTCTCCATGGGAACTTGTCACACTCTCAGTCTACATGAGAACTTGTCACACTCTCAGGCTCCATGGGAACTTGTGACACTCTCAGTCTCCGTGGGAACTTGTCACACTCTCAGTCTCCGTGAGAACTTCTCACACTCTAAGTCTCCATGGGAACTTGTCAGGCGCTCAGACTCCATGGGAACTTGTCACACTCTCAGTCTACATGGGAACTTGTCACACACTCAGTCTACATGGGAACCTGTCACACTCTCAGTCTCCATGGAAACTTGTCACACTCTCAGTCTAAATGGGAACCTGTCACACCATCAGACTCCAAGGGAACTTGTCACACTCTCAGTCTACAAGGGAACTTGTCGCACTCATAGTCTCCATGGATGTGGAACTTGTCGCACTCTCAGTCTACATGGGAACTTGTCACACTCTCAGTCTCCATGAGAACTTGTCACACTCTAGGTCTCAATGGAAACTTGTCACACTCTCAGTCTCCATGGGAACTTGTCACACTCTCAGTCTCCATTGGAACTTGTCACACTCTCAGTCTACTTGGGAACTTGTCACACTTTCAGTCTACATGGGAGCTTCTCACACTCTCAGTCTCCACGGGAACATGTCACGCTCTCAGTCTCCATGGGAACTTGTCACACTTTCAGTCTACACGGGAGCTTCTCACACTCTCAGTCTCCACGGGAACATGTCACACTCTCAGTCTCCACGGGAACATGTCACACCCTCAGTCTCCATGGGAACTTGTCACACTTTCAGTCTCCGTGAGAACTTCTCACACACTAAGTCTCCATGGGAACTTGTCAGGCGCTCAGACTCCATGGGAACTTGTCACACTCTCAGTCTACATGGGAACTTGTCACACTCTCAGTCTACATGGGAACCTGTCACACTCTCAGTCTCCATGGAAACTTGTCACACTCTCAGTCTCAATGGGAACCTTTCACACTCTCAGTCTCCATGGGAACTTGTCACACTCTCAGTCTCCATGGGAACCTGTCACACTCTCAGTCTCCATGGGAACTTGTCACACTCGCAGTCTACATGGGAACCTGTCACACCATCAGTCACCATGGGAACTTGTCACACTCTCAGTCTACAAGGGAACTTGTCGCACTCTTAGTCTCCATGGATGGGGAACTTGTCGCACTCTCAGTCTCCATGGGAACTTGTCACACTCTCAGTCTACATGGGAACTTGTCACACTCTCGGTCTCCAAGGGAACTTGTCACACTCTCAGTCTCCATGGGAACTTGTCACACTTTCAGTCTACTTGGGAACTTGTCACACTTTCAGTCTACATGGGAGCTTCTCACACTCTCAGTCTCCACGGGAACATTTGACACTCTCAGTCTCCATGGGAACTTGTCACACTTTCAGTCTACACGGGAGCTTCTCACACTCTCAGTCTCCACGGGAACATGTCACACTCTCAGTCTCCACGGGAACATGTCACACCCTCAGTCTCCATGGGAACTTGTCACACTTTCAGTCTCCGTGAGAACTTCTCACACACTAAGTCTCCATGGGAACTTGTCAGGCGCTCAGACTCCATGGGAACTTGTCACACTCTCAGTCTACATGGGAACTTGTCACACTCTCAGTCTACATGGGAACCTGTCACACTCTCAGTCTCCATGGAAACTTGTCACACTCTCAGTCTCAATGGGAACCTTTCACACTCTCAGTCTCCATGGGAACTTGTCACACTCTCAGTCTCCATGGATGGGGAACTTGTTGCACTCTCAGTCTCCATGGGAACTTGTCAGACTATCAGTCTACATGGGAACTTGTCACACTCTCAGTCTACATGGGAATTTGTCACACGCTCAGTCTCCATGGGGACTTGTCACACTCTTGGTCTCCATGGGAACTTGTCACACTCTCGGTCTCCAAGGGAACTTGTCACACTCTCAGTCTCCATGGGAACTTGTCACACTCTCAGTCTACTTGGGAACTTGTCACACTTTCAGTCTACATGGGAGCTTCTCACACTCTCAGTCTCCACGGGAACATGTCACACTCTCAGTCTCCACGGGAACTTGTCACACCCTCAGTCTCCATGGGAACTTGTCACACTGTCAGTCTCCGTGGGAACTTGTCACACTCTCGGTCTACATGGGAACTTGTCACACTCTCAGTCTCCAAGAGAACTTGTCACACTCTCAGTCCACATGAGAACTTGTCACACTGTCAGTCTCCATGGAAACTTGTCACACTTTCAGTCTACATGGGAACTTGTCACACTCTCAGTCTCCATGGAAACTTGTCACACTCTCAGTCTCCATGGGAACATGTCACACTCTCAGTCTCCATGGGAACTTGTCACACTCTCAGTCTACATGGGAACTTGTCACACTCTCAGTCCACATGAGAACTTGTCACCCTCTCAGTCTCCATGGGAACTTGTCACACTCTCTGTCTACATGGGAACTTGTCACACTCTCAGTCCACATGGGAACTTCTCACACTCTCAGACTCCGTGGAAACTTGTCACACTCTCAGTCTACTTGGGAACTTGCCACACTCTCAGTCTCCATGAGAATTTGTCACACTCTCAGTCTCCATGGGAACTTGTCACACTCTCAGTCTCCATGGGAACTTGTCACACTCTCAGTCTACATGAGAACTTGTCACACTCTCAGGCTCCATGGGAACTTGTGACACTCTCAGTCTCCGTGGGAACTTGTCACACTCTCAGTCTCCGTGAGAACTTCTCACACTCTAAGTCTCCATGGGAACTTGTCAGGCGCTCAGACTCCATGGGAACTTGTCACACTCTCAGTCTACATGGGAACTTGTCACACTCTCAGTCTACATGGGAACCTGTCACACTCTCAGTCTCCATGGAAACTTGTCACACTCTCAGTCTAAATGGGAACCTGTCATACCATCACACTCCATGGGAACTTGTCACACTCTCAGTCTACAAGGGAACTTGTCGCACTCATAGTCTCCATGGATGTGGAACTTGTCGCACTCTCAGTCTACATGGGAACTTGTCACACTCTCAGTCTCCATGAGAACTTGTCACACTCTAGGTCTCAATGGAAACTTGTCACACTCTCAGTCTCCATGGGAACTTGTCACACTCTCAGTCTCCATTGGAACTTGTCACACTCTCAGTCTACTTGGGAACTTGTCACACTTTCAGTCTACATGGGAGCTTCTCACACTCTCAGTCTCCACGGGAACATGTCACACTCTCAGTCTCCATGGGAACTTGTCACACTTTCAGTCTACACGGGAGCTTCTCACACTCTCAGTCTCCACGGGAACATGTCACACTCTCAGTCTCCACGGGAACATGTCACACCCTCAGTCTCCATGGGAACTTGTCACACTTTCAGTCTCCGTGAGAACTTCTCACACACTAAGTCACCATGGGAACTTGTCAGGCGCTCAGACTCCATGGGAACTTGTCACACTCTCAGTCTACATGGGAACTTGTCACACTCTCAGTCTACATGGGAACCTGTCACACTCTCAGTCTCCATGGAAACTTGTCACACTCTCAGTCTCAATGGGAACCTTTCACACTCTCAGTCTCCATGGGAACTTGTCGCACTCTCAGTCTCCATGGGAACCTGTCACACTCTCAGTCTCCATGGGAACTTGTCACACTCTCAGTCTACATGGGAACCTGTCACACCATCAGTCACCATGGGAACTTGTCACACTCTCAGTCTACAAGGGAACTTGTCGCACTCTTAGTCTCCATGGATGGGGAACTTGTCGCACTCTCAGTCTCCATGGGAACTTGTCACACTCTCAGTCTCCATGGGAACTTGTCACACTCTCGGTCTCCAAGGGAACTTGTCACACTCTCAGTCTCCGTGAGAACTTCTCACACTCTAAGTCTCCATGGGAACTTGTCAGGCGCTCAGACTCCATGGGAACTTGTCACACTCTCTGTCTACATGGGAACTTGTCACACTCTCAGTCTACATGGGAACCTGTCACACTCTCAGTCTCCATGGAAACTTGTCACACTCTCAGTCTGCATGGGAACCTGTCACACTCTCAGTCTCCATGGGAACTTGTCACACTCTCAGTCTACAATGGAACCTGTCACACCATCAGTCACCATGGGAACTTGTCACACTCTCAGTCTACAAGGGAACTTGTCGCACTCTTAGTCTCCATGGATGGGGAACTTGTCGCACTCTCAGTCTCCATGGGAACTTGTCACACTCTCAGTCTACATGGGAACTTGTCACACTCTCAGTCTACATGGGAATTTGTCACACGCTCAGTCTCCATGGGGACTTGTCACACAGTCGGTCTCCATGGGAACTTGTCACACTCTCGGTCTCCAAGGGAACTTGTCACACTCTCAGTCTCCATGGGAACTTGTCACACTCTCGGTCTACATGGGAAATTGTCACACTCTCAGTCTCCAAGAGAACTTGTCACACTCTCAGTCCACATGAGAACTTGTCACACTGTCAGTCTCCATGGAAACTTGTCACACTTTTAGTCTACATGGGAACTTGTCACACTCTCTGTCTCCATGGAAACTTGTCACACTCTCAGTCTCCATGGGAACATGTCACACTCTCAGTCTCCATGGGAACTTGTCACACTCTCAGTCTACATGGGAACTTGTCACACTCTCAGTCTACATGAGAACTTGTCACACTCTCAGTCTCCATGGGAAATTGTCACACTCTCAGTCTCCATGGGAACTTGTCACACTCTCAGTCTACATGGGAACTTGTCACACTCTCAGTCTACATGGGAACCTGTCACACTCTCAGTCTCCATGGAAACTTGTAACACTCTCAGACTACATGGGAACCTGTCACACCATCAGACTCCATGGGAACTTGTCACACTCTCAGTCTACAAGGGAACTTGTCGCACTCTTAGTCTCCATGGATGGGGAACTTGTCGCACTCTCAGTCTCCATGGGAACTTGTCACACTCTCAGTCTACATGGGAACTTGTCACACTCTCAGTCTACATGGGAATTTGTCACACGCTCAGTCGTGATTGGAACTTGTCACACTCTCAGTCTACAAGGGAACTTGTCGCACTCTTCGTCTCCATGGATGGGGAACTTGTTGCACTCTCAGTCTCCATGGGAACTTGTCACACTCTCAGTCACCATGGGAACTTGTCACACTCTCAGTCTACAAGGGAACTTGTCGCACTCTTAGTCTCCATGGATGGGGAACTTGTTGCACTCTCAGTCTCCATGGGAACTTGTCACACTCTCAGTCTACATGGGAACTTGTCACACTCTCAGTCTACATGGGAATTTGTCACACGCTCAGTCTCCATGGGGACTTGTCACACTCTCGGTCTCCATGGGAACTTGTCACACTCTCGGTCTCCAAGGGAACTTGTCACACTCTCAGTCTCCATGGGAACTTGTCACACTCTCAGTCTCCATGGGAACTTGTCACACTCTCGGTCTACATGGGAACTTGTCACACTCTCAGTCTCCAAGAGAACTTGTCACACTCTCAGTCCACATGAGAACTTGTCACACTGTCAGTCTCCATGGAAACTTGTCACACTTTCAGTCTACATGGGAACTTGTCACACTCTCTGTCTCCATGGAAACTTGTCACACTCTCAGTCTCCATGGGAACATGTCACACTCTCAGTCTCCATGGGAACTTGTCACACTCTCAGTCTACATGGGAACCTGTCACACCATCAGTCACCATGGGAACTTGTCACACTCTCAGTCTACAAGGGAACTTGTCGCACTCTTAGTCTCCATGGATGGGGAACTTGTCGCACTCTCAGTCTCCATGGGAACTTGTCACACTCTCAGTCTCCATTGGAACTTGTCACACTCTCAGTCTACTTGGGAACTTGTCACACTTTCAGTCTACATGGGAGCTTCTCACACTCTCAGTCTCCACGGGAACATGTCACACTCTCAGTCTCCATGGGAACTTGTCACACTTTCAGTCTACACGGGAGCTTCTCACACTCTCAGTCTCCACGGGAACATGTCACACTCTCAGTCTCCACGGGAACATGTCACACCCTCAGTCTCCATGGGAACTTGTCACACTTTCAGTCTCCGTGAGAACTTCTCACACACTAAGTCACCATGGGAACTTGTCAGGCGCTCAGACTCCATGGGAACTTGTCACACTCTCAGTCTACATGGGAACTTGTCACACTCTCAGTCTACATGGGAACCTGTCACACTCTCAGTCTCCATGGAAACTTGTCACACTCTCAGTCTCAATGGGAACCTTTCACACTCTCAGTCTCCATGGGAACTTGTCGCACTCTCAGTCTCCATGGGAACCTGTCACACTCTCAGTCTCCATGGGAACTTGTCACACTCTCAGTCTACATGGGAACTTGTCACACTCTCAGTCCACATGAGAACTTGTCACCCTCTCAGTCTCCATGGGAACTTGTCACACTCTCAGTCTACATGGGAACTTGTCACACTCTCAGTCCACATCGGAACTTCTCACACTCTCAGACTCCGTGGAAACTTGTCACACTCTCAGTCTACTTGGGAACTTGCCACACTCTCAGTCTCCATGAGAATTTGTCACACTCTCAGTCTCCATGGGAACTTGTCACACTCTCAGTCTCCATGGGAACTTGTCACACTCTCAGTCTACATGAGAACTTGTCACACTCTCAGGCTCCATGGGAACTTGTGACACTCTCAGTCTCGGTGGGAACTTGTCACACTCTCAGTCTCCGTGAGAACTTCTCACACTCTAAGTCTCCATGGGAACTTGTCAGGCGCTCAGACTCCATGGGAACTTGTCACACTCTCAGTCTACATGGGAACTTGTCACACTCTCAGTCTACATGGGAACCTGTCACACTCTCAGTCTCCATGGAAACTTGTCACACTCTCAGTCTAAATGGGAACCTGTCATACCATCACACTCCATGGGAACTTGTCACACTCTCAGTCTACAAGGGAACTTGTCGCACTCATAGTCTCCATGGATGTGGAACTTGTCGCACTCTCAGTCTACATGGGAACTTGTCACACTCTCAGTCTCCATGAGAACTTGTCACACTCTAGGTCTCAATGGAAACTTGTCACACTCTCAGTCTCCATGGGAACTTGTCACACTCTCAGTCTCCATTGGAACTTGTCACACTCTCAGTCTACTTGGGAACTTGTCACACTTTCAGTCTACATGGGAGCTTCTCACACTCTCAGTCTCCACGGGAACATGTCACACTCTCAGTCTCCATGGGAACTTGTCACACTTTCAGTCTACACGGGAGCTTCTCACACTCTCAGTCTCCACGGGAACATGTCACACTCTCAGTCTCCACGGGAACATGTCACACCCTCAGTCTCCATGGGAACTTGTCACACTTTCAGTCTCCGTGAGAACTTCTCACACACTAAGTCACCATGGGAACTTGTCAGGCGCTCAGACTCCATGGGAACTTGTCACACTCTCAGTCTACATGGGAACTTGTCACACTCTCAGTCTACATGGGAACCTGTCACACTCTCAGTCTCCATGGAAACTTGTCACACTCTCAGTCTCAATGGGAACCTTTCACACTCTCAGTCTCCATGGGAACTTGTCGCACTCTCAGTCTCCATGGGAACCTGTCACACTCTCAGTCTCCATGGGAACTTGTCACACTCTCAGTCTACATGGGAACCTGTCACACCATCAGTCACCATGGGAACTTGTCACACTCTCAGTCTACAAGGGAACTTGTCGCACTCTTAGTCTCCATGGATGGGGAACTTGTCGCACTCTCAGTCTCCATGGGAACTTGTCACACTCTCAGTCTCCATGGGAACTTGTCACACTCTCGGTCTCCAAGGGAACTTGTCACACTCTCAGTCTCCGTGAGAACTTCTCACACTCTAAGTCTCCATGGGAACTTGTCAGGCGCTCAGACTCCATGGGAACTTGTCACACTCTCTGTCTACATGGGAACTTGTCACACTCTCAGTCTACATGGGAACCTGTCACACTCTCAGTCTCCATGGAAACTTGTCACACTCTCAGTCTGCATGGGAACCTGTCACACTCTCAGTCTCCATGGGAACTTGTCACACTCTCAGTCTACAATGGAACCTGTCACACCATCAGTCACCATGGGAACTTGTCACACTCTCAGTCTACAAGGGAACTTGTCGCACTCTTAGTCTCCATGGATGGGGAACTTGTCGCACTCTCAGTCTCCATGGGAACTTGTCACACTCTCAGTCTACATGGGAACTTGTCACACTCTCAGTCTACATGGGAATTTGTCACACGCTCAGTCTCCATGGGGACTTGTCACACAGTCGGTCTCCATGGGAACTTGTCACACTCTCGGTCTCCAAGGGAACTTGTCACACTCTCAGTCTCCATGGGAACTTGTCACACTCTCGGTCTACATGGGAAATTGTCACACTCTCAGTCTCCAAGAGAACTTGTCACACTCTCAGTCCACATGAGAACTTGTCACACTGTCAGTCTCCATGGAAACTTGTCACACTTTTAGTCTACATGGGAACTTGTCACACTCTCTGTCTCCATGGAAACTTGTCACACTCTCAGTCTCCATGGGAACATGTCACACTCTCAGTCTCCATGGGAACTTGTCACACTCTCAGTCTACATGGGAACTTGTCACACTCTCAGTCTACATGAGAACTTGTCACACTCTCAGTCTCCATGGGAAATTGTCACACTCTCAGTCTCCATGGGAACTTGTCACACTCTCAGTCTACATGGGAACTTGTCACACTCTCAGTCTACATGGGAACCTGTCACACTCTCAGTCTCCATGGAAACTTGTAACACTCTCAGACTACATGGGAACCTGTCACACCATCAGACTCCATGGGAACTTGTCACACTCTCAGTCTACAAGGGAACTTGTCGCACTCTTAGTCTCCATGGATGGGGAACTTGTCGCACTCTCAGTCTCCATGGGAACTTGTCACACTCTCAGTCTACATGGGAACTTGTCACACTCTCAGTCTACATGGGAATTTGTCACACGCTCAGTCGTGATTGGAACTTGTCACACTCTCAGTCTACAAGGGAACTTGTCGCACTCTTCGTCTCCATGGATGGGGAACTTGTTGCACTCTCAGTCTCCATGGGAACTTGTCACACTCTCAGTCACCATGGGAACTTGTCACACTCTCAGTCTACAAGGGAACTTGTCGCACTCTTAGTCTCCATGGATGGGGAACTTGTTGCACTCTCAGTCTCCATGGGAACTTGTCACACTCTCAGTCTACATGGGAACTTGTCACACTCTCAGTCTACATGGGAATTTGTCACACGCTCAGTCTCCATGGGGACTTGTCACACTCTCGGTCTCCATGGGAACTTGTCACACTCTCGGTCTCCAAGGGAACTTGTCACACTCTCAGTCTCCATGGGAACTTGTCACACTCTCAGTCTCCATGGGAACTTGTCACACTCTCGGTCTACATGGGAACTTGTCACACTCTCAGTCTCCAAGAGAACTTGTCACACTCTCAGTCCACATGAGAACTTGTCACACTGTCAGTCTCCATGGAAACTTGTCACACTTTCAGTCTACATGGGAACTTGTCACACTCTCTGTCTCCATGGAAACTTGTCACACTCTCAGTCTCCATGGGAACATGTCACACTCTCAGTCTCCATGGGAACTTGTCACACTCTCAGTCTACATGGGAACCTGTCACACCATCAGTCACCATGGGAACTTGTCACACTCTCAGTCTACAAGGGAACTTGTCGCACTCTTAGTCTCCATGGATGGGGAACTTGTCGCACTCTCAGTCTCCATGGGAACTTGTCACACTCTCAGTCTCCATTGGAACTTGTCACACTCTCAGTCTACTTGGGAACTTGTCACACTTTCAGTCTACATGGGAGCTTCTCACACCCTCAGTCTCCACGGGAACATGTCACACTCTCAGTCTCCATGGGAACTTGTCACACTTTCAGTCTACACGGGAGCTTCTCACACTCTCAGTCTCCACGGGAACATGTCACACTCTCAGTCTCCACGGGAACATGTCACACCCTCAGTCTCCATGGGAACTTGTCACACTTTCAGTCTCCGTGAGAACTTCTCACACACTAAGTCACCATGGGAACTTGTCAGGCGCTCAGACTCCATGGGAACTTGTCACACTCTCAGTCTACATGGGAACTTGTCACACTCTCAGTCTACATGGGAACCTGTCACACTCTCAGTCTCCATGGAAACTTGTCACACTCTCAGTCTCAATGGGAACCTTTCACACTCTCAGTCTCCATGGGAACTTGTCGCACTCTCAGTCTCCATGGGAACCTGTCACACTCTCAGTCTCCATGGGAACTTGTCACACTCTCAGTCTACATGGGAACCTGTCACACCATCAGTCACCATGGGAACTTGTCACACTCTCAGTCTACAAGGGAACTTGTCGCACTCTTAGTCTCCATGGATGGGGAACTTGTCGCACTCTCAGTCTCCATGGGAACTTGTCACACTCTCAGTCTCCATGGGAACTTGTCACACTCTCGGTCTCCAAGGGAACTTGTCACACTCTCAGTCTCCGTGAGAACTTCTCACACTCTAAGTCTCCATGGGAACCTGTCACACCATCAGACTCCATGGGAACTTGTAACACTCTCAGACTACATGGGAACCTGTCACACCATCAGACTCCATGGGAACTTGTCACACTCTCAGTCTACAAGGGAACTTGTCGCACTCTTAGTCTCCATGGATGGGGAACTTGTCGCACTCTCAGTCTCCATGGGAACTTGTCACACTCTCAGTCTACATGGGAACTTGTCACACTCTCAGTCTACATGGGAATTTGTCACACGCTCAGTCGTGATTGGAACTTGTCACACTCTCAGTCTACAAGGGAACTTGTCGCACTCTTCGTCTCCATGGATGGGGAACTTGTTGCACTCTCAGTCTCCATGGGAACTTGTCACACTCTCAGTCACCATGGGAACTTGTCACACTCTCAGTCTACAAGGGAACTTGTCACACTCTCAGTCTACATGGGAATTTGTCACACGCTCAGTCTCCATGGGGACTTGTCACACTCTCGGTCTCCATGGGAACTTGTCACACTCTCGGTCTCCAAGGGAACTTGTCACACTCTCAGTCTCCATGGGAACTTGTCACACTCTCAGTCTCCATGGGAACTTGTCACACTCTCGGTCTACATGGGAACTTGTCACACTCTCAGTCTCCAAGAGAACTTGTCACACTCTCAGTCTCCATGGGAACTTGTCACACTCTCGGTCTACATGGGAAATTGTCACACTCTCAGTCTCCAAGAGAACTTGTCACACTCTCAGTCCACATGAGAACTTGTCACACTGTCAGTCTCCATGGAAACTTGTCACACTTTTAGTCTACATGGGAACTTGTCACACTCTCTGTCTCCATGGAAACTTGTCACACTCTCAGTCTCCATGGGAACATGTCACACTCTCAGTCTCCATGGGAACTTGTCACACTCTCAGTCTACATGGGAACTTGTCACACTCTCAGTCTACATGAGAACTTGTCACACTCTCAGTCTCCATGGGAAATTGTCACACTCTCAGTCTCCATGGGAACTTGTCACACTCTCAGTCTACATGGGAACTTGTCACACTCTCAGTCTACATGGGAACCTGTCACACTCTCAGTCTCCATGGAAACTTGTACCACTCTCAGACTACATGGGAACCTGTCACACCATCAGACTCCATGGGAACTTGTCACACTCTCAGTCTACAAGGGAACTTGTCGCACTCTTAGTCTCCATGGATGGGGAACTTGTCGCACTCTCAGTCTCCATGGGAACTTGTCACACTCTCAGTCTACATGGGAACTTGTCACACTCTCAGTCTACATGGGAATTTGTCACACGCTCAGTCGTGATTGGAACTTGTCACACTCTCAGTCTACAAGGGAACTTGTCGCACTCTTCGTCTCCATGGATGGGGAACTTGTTGCACTCTCAGTCTCCATGGGAACTTGTCACACTCTCAGTCACCATGGGAACTTGTCACACTCTCAGTCTACAAGGGAACTTGTCACACTCTCAGTCTACATGGGAATTTGTCACACGCTCAGTCTCCATGGGGACTTGTCACACTCTCGGTCTCCATGGGAACTTGTCACACTCTCGGTCTCCAAGGGAACTTGTCACACTCTCAGTCTCCATGGGAACTTGTCACACTCTCGGTCTACATGGGAACTTGTCACACTCTCAGTCTCCAAGAGAACTTGTCACACTCTCAGTCCACATGAGAACTTGTCACACTGTCAGTCTCCATGGAAACTTGTCACACTTTCAGTCTACATGGGAACTTGTCACACTCTCTGTCTCCATGGAAACTTGTCACACTCTCAGTCTCCATGGGAACATGTCACACTCTCAGTCTCCATGGGAACTTGTCACACTCTCAGTCTACATGGGAACCTGTCACACCATCAGTCACCATGGGAACTTGTCACACTCTCAGTCTACAAGGGAACTTGTCGCACTCTTAGTCTCCATGGATGGGGAACTTGTCGCACTCTCAGCCTCCATGGGAACTTGTCACACTCTCAGTCTCCATGGGAACTTGTCACACTCTCGGTCTCCAAGGGAACTTGTCACACTCCCAGTCTCCGTGAGAACTTCTCACACTCTAAGTCTCCATGGGAACTTGTCAGGCGCTCAGACTCCATGGGAACTTGTCACACTCTCTGTCTACATGGGAACTTGTCACACTCTCAGTCTACATGGGAACCTGTCACACTCTCAGTCTCCATGGAAACTTGTCACACTCTCAGTCTCAATGGGAACCTTTCACACTCTCAGTCTCCATGGGAACTTGTCGCACTCTCAGTCTCCATGGGAACCTGTCACACTCTCAGTCTCCATGGGAACTTGTCACACTCTCAGTCTACATGGGAACCTGTCACACCATCAGTCACCATGGGAACTTGTCACACTCTCAGTCTACAAGGGAACTTGTCGCACTCTTAGTCTCCATGGATGGGGAACTTGTCGCACTCTCAGTCTCCATGGGAACTTGTCACACTCTCAGTCTCCATGGGAACTTGTCACACTCTCGGTCTCCAAGGGAACTTGTCACACTCTCAGTCTCCGTGAGAACTTCTCACACTCTAAGTCTCCATGGGAACTTGTCAGGCGCTCAGACTCCATGGGAACTTGTCACACTCTCTGTCTACATGGGAACTTGTCACACTCTCAGTCTACATGGGAACCTGTCACACTCTCAGTCTCCATGGAAACTTGTCACACTCTCAGTCTGCATGGGAACCTGTCACACTCTCAGTATCCATGGGAACTTGTCACACTCTCAGTCTACAATGGAACCTGTCACACCATCAGTCACCATGGGAACTTGTCACACTCTCAGTCTACAAGGGAACTTGTCGCACTCTTAGTCTCCATGGATGGGGAACTTGTCGCACTCTCAGTCTCCATGGGAACTTGTCACACTCTCAGTCTACATGGGAACTTGTCACACTCTCAGTCTACATGGGAATTTGTCACACGCTCAGTCGTGATTGGAACTTGTCACACTCTCAGTCTACAAGGGAACTTGTCGCACTCTTCGTCTCCATGGATGGGGAACTTGTTGCACTCTCAGTCTCCATGGGAACTTGTCACACTCTCAGTCACCATGGGAACTTGTCACACTCTCAGTCTACAAGGGAACTTGTCACACTCTCAGTCTACATGGGAATTTGTCACACGCTCAGTCTCCATGGGGACTTGTCACACTCTCGGTCTCCATGGGAACTTGTCACACTCTCGGTCTCCAAGGGAACTTGTCACACTCTCAGTCTCCATGGGAACTTGTCACACTCTCAGTCTCCATGGGAACTTGTCACACTCTCGGTCTACATGGGAACTTGTCACACTCTCAGTCTCCAAGAGAACTTGTCACACTCTCAGTCTCCATGGGAACTTGTCACACTCTCGGTCTACATGGGAAATTGTCACACTCTCAGTCTCCAAGAGAACTTGTCACACTCTCAGTCCACATGAGAACTTGTCACACTGTCAGTCTCCATGGAAACTTGTCACACTTTTAGTCTACATGGGAACTTGTCACACTCTCTGTCTCCATGGAAACTTGTCACACTCTCAGTCTCCATGGGAACATGTCACACTCTCAGTCTCCATGGGAACTTGTCACACTCTCAGTCTACATGGGAACTTGTCACACTCTCAGTCTACATGAGAACTTGTCACACTCTCAGTCTCCATGGGAAATTGTCACACTCTCAGTCTCCATGGGAACTTGTCACACTCTCAGTCTACATGGGAACTTGTCACACTCTCAGTCTACATGGGAACCTGTCACACTCTCAGTCTCCATGGAAACTTGTACCACTCTCAGACTACATGGGAACCTGTCACACCATCAGACTCCATGGGAACTTGTCACACTCTCAGTCTACAAGGGAACTTGTCGCACTCTTAGTCTCCATGGATGGGGAACTTGTCGCACTCTCAGTCTCCATGGGAACTTGTCACACTCTCAGTCTACATGGGAACTTGTCACACTCTCAGTCTACATGGGAATTTGTCACACGCTCAGTCGTGATTGGAACTTGTCACACTCTCAGTCTACAAGGGAACTTGTCGCACTCTTCGTCTCCATGGATGGGGAACTTGTTGCACTCTCAGTCTCCATGGGAACTTGTCACACTCTCAGTCACCATGGGAACTTGTCACACTCTCAGTCTACAAGGGAACTTGTCACACTCTCAGTCTACATGGGAATTTGTCACACGCTCAGTCTCCATGGGGACTTGTCACACTCTCGGTCTCCATGGGAACTTGTCACACTCTCGGTCTCCAAGGGAACTTGTCACACTCTCAGTCTCCATGGGAACTTGTCACACTCTCGGTCTACATGGGAACTTGTCACACTCTCAGTCTCCAAGAGAACTTGTCACACTCTCAGTCCACATGAGAACTTGTCACACTGTCAGTCTCCATGGAAACTTGTCACACTTTCAGTCTACATGGGAACTTGTCACACTCTCTGTCTCCATGGAAACTTGTCACACTCTCAGTCTCCATGGGAACATGTCACACTCTCAGTCTCCATGGGAACTTGTCACACTCTCAGTCTACATGGGAACCTGTCACACCATCAGTCACCATGGGAACTTGTCACACTCTCAGTCTACAAGGGAACTTGTCGCACTCTTAGTCTCCATGGATGGGGAACTTGTCGCACTCTCAGCCTCCATGGGAACTTGTCACACTCTCAGTCTCCATGGGAACTTGTCACACTCTCGGTCTCCAAGGGAACTTGTCACACTCCCAGTCTCCGTGAGAACTTCTCACACTCTAAGTCTCCATGGGAACTTGTCAGGCGCTCAGACTCCATGGGAACTTGTCACACTCTCTGTCTACATGGGAACTTGTCACACTCTCAGTCTACATGGGAACCTGTCACACTCTCAGTCTCCATGGAAACTTGTCACACTCTCAGTCTGCATGGGAACCTGTCACACTCTCAGTCTCCATGGGAACTTGTCACACTCTCAGTCTACAATGGAACCTGTCACACCATCAGTCACCATGGGAACTTGTCACACTCTCAGTCTACAAGGGAACTTGTCGCACTCTTAGTCTCCATGGATGGGGAACTTGTCGCACTCTCAGTCTCCATGGGAACTTGTCACACTCTCAGTCTACATGGGAACTTGTCACACTCTCAGTCTACATGGGAATTTGTCACACGCTCAGTCTCCATGGGGACTTGTCACACAGTCGGTCTCCATGGGAACTTGTCACACTCTCGGTCTCCAAGGGAACTTGTCACACTCTCAGTCTCCATGGGAACTTGTCACACTCTCGGTCTACATGGGAACTTGTCACACTCTCAGTCTCCAAGAGAACTTGTCACACTCTCAGTCCACATGAGAACTTGTCACACTGTCAGTCTCCATGGAAACTTGTCACACTTTCAGTCTACATGGGAACTTGTCACACTCTCTGTCTCCATGGAAACTTGTCACACTCTCAGTCTCCATGGGAACATGTCACACTCTCAGTCTCCATGGGAACTTGTCACACTCTCAGTCTACATGGGAACTTGTCACACTCTCAGTCTACATGAGAACTTGTCACACTCTCAGTCTCCATGGGAAATTGTCACACTCTCAGTCTCCATGGGAACTTGTCACACTCTCAGTCTACATGGGAACTTGTCACACTCTCAGTCTACATGGGAACCTGTCACACTCTCAGTCTCCATGGAAACTTGTAACACTCTCAGACTACATGGGAACCTGTCACACCATCAGACTCCATGGGAACTTGTCACACTCTCAGTCTACAAGGGAACTTGTCGCACTCTTAGTCTCCATGGATGGGGAACTTGTCGCACTCTCAGTCTCCATGGGAACTTGTCACACTCTCAGTCTACATGGGAACTTGTCACACTCTCAGTCTACATGGGAATTTGTCACACACTCAGTCGTGATTGGAACTTGTCACACTCTGTCTACAAGGGAACTTGTCGCACTCTTCGTCTCCATGGATGGGGAACTTGTTGCACTCTCAGTCTCCATGGGAACTTGTCACACTCTCAGTCACCATGGGAACTTGTCACACTCTCAGTCTACAAGGGAACTTGTCGCACTCTTAGTCTCCATGGATGGGGAACTTGTTGCACTCTCAGTCTCCATGGGAACTTGTCACACTCTCAGTCTACATGGGAACTTGTCACACTCTCAGTCTACATGGGAATTTGTCACACGCTCAGTCTCCATGGGGACTTGTCACACTCTCGGTCTCCATGGGAACTTGTCACACTCTCGGTCTCCAAGGGAACTTGTCACACTCTCAGTCTCCATGGGAACTTGTCACACTCTCAGTCTCCATGGGAACTTGTCACACTCTCGGTCTACATGGGAACTTGTCACACTCTCAGTCTCCAAGAGAACTTGTCACACTCTCAGTCCACATGAGAACTTGTCACACTGTCAGTCTCCATGGAAACTTGTCACACTTTCAGTCTACATGGGAACTTGTCACACTCTCTGTCTCCATGGAAACTTGTCACACTCTCAGTCTCCATGGGAACATGTCACACTCTCAGTCTCCATGGGAACTTGTCACACTCTCAGTCTACATGGGAACTTGTCACACTCTCAGTCTACATGAGAACTTGTCACACTCTCAGTCTCCATGGGAAATTGTCACACTCTCAGTCTCCATGGGAACTTGTCACACTCTCAGTCTACATGGGAACTTGTCACACTCTCAGTCTACATGGGAACCTGTCACACTCTCAGTCTCCATGGAAACTTGTAACACTCTCAGACTACATGGGAACCTGTCACACCATCAGACTCCATGGGAACTTGTCACACTCTCAGTCGACAAGGGAACTTGTCGCACTCTTAGTCTCCATGGATGGGGAACTTGTCGCACTCTCAGTCTCCATGGGAACTTGTCACACTCTCAGTCTACATGGGAACTTGTCACACTCTCAGTCTACATGGGAATTTGTCACACGCTCAGTCGCGATGGGAACTTGTCACACTCTCAGTCTACAAGGGAACTTGTCGCACTCTTAGTCTCCATGGATGGGGAACTTGTTGCACTCTCAGTCTCCATGGGAACTTGTCACACTCTCAGTCACCATGGGAACTTGTCACACTCTCAGTCTACAAGGGAACTTGTCGCACTCTTAGTCTCCATGGATGGGGAACTTGTTGCACTCTCAGTCTCCATGGGAACTTGTCAGACTCTCAGTCTACATGGGAACTTGTCACACTCTCAGTCTACATGGGAATTTGTCACACGCTCAGTCTCCATGGGGACTTGTCACACTCTTGGTCTCCATGGGAACTTGTCACACTCTCGGTCTCCAAGGGAACTTGTCACACTCTCAGTCTCCATGGGAACTTGTCACACTCTCAGTCTACTTGGGAACTTGTCACACTTTCAGTCTACATGGGAGCTTCTCACACTCTCAGTCTCCACGGGAACATGTCACACTCTCAGTCTCCACGGGAACTTGTCACACCCTCAGTCTCCATGGGAACTTGTCACACTGTCAGTCTCCGTGGGAACTTGTCACACTCTCGGTCTACATGGGAACTTGTCACACTCTCAGTCTCCAAGAGAACTTGTCACACTCTCAGTCCACATGAGAACTTGTCACACTGTCAGTCTCCATGGAAACTTGTCACACTTTCAGTCTACATGGGAACTTGTCACACTCTCAGTCTCCATGGAAACTTGTCACACTCTCAGTCTCCATGGGAACATGTCACACTCTCAGTCTCCATGGGAACTTGTCACACTCTCAGTCTACATGGGAACTTGTCACACTCTCAGTCTACATGAGAACTTGTCACCCTCTCAGTCTCCATGGGAACTTGTCACACTCTCTGTCTACATGGGAACTTGTCACACTCTCAGTCCACATGGGAACTTCTCACACTCTCAGACTCCGTGGAAACTTGTCACACTCTCAGTCTACTTGGGAACTTGCCACACTCTCAGTCTCATGAGAATTTGTCACACTCTCAGTCTCCATGGGAACTTGTCACACTCTCAGTCTCCATGGGAACTTGTCACACTCTCAGTCTACATGAGAACTTGTCACACTCTCAGGCTCCATGGGAACTTGTGACACTCTCAGTCTCCGTGGGAACTTGTCACACTCTCAGTCTCCGTGAGAACTTCTCACACTCTAAGTCTCCATGGGAACTTGTCAGGCGCTCAGACTCCATGGGAACTTGTCACACTCTCAGTCTACATGGGAACTTGTCACACTCTCAGTCTACATGGGAACCTGTCACACTCTCAGTCTCCATGGAAACTTGTCACACTCTCAGTCTAAATGGGAACCTGTCATACCATCACACTCCATGGGAACTTGTCACACTCTCAGTCTACAAGGGAACTTGTCGCACTCATAGTCTCCATGGATGTGGAACTTGTCGCACTCTCAGTCTACATGGGAACTTGTCACACTCTCAGTCTCCATGAGAACTTGTCACACTCTAGGTCTCAATGGAAACTTGTCACACTCTCAGTCTCCATGGGAACTTGTCACACTCTCAGTCTCCATTGGAACTTGTCACACTCTCAGTCTACTTGGGAACTTGTCACACTTTCAGTCTACATGGGAGCTTCTCACACTCTCAGTCTCCACGGGAACATGTCACACTCTCAGTCTCCATGGGAACTTGTCACACTTTCAGTCTACACGGGAGCTTCTCACACTCTCAGTCTCCACGGGAACATGTCACACTCTCAGTCTCCACGGGAACATGTCACACCCTCAGTCTCCATGGGAACTTGTCACACTTTCAGTCTCCGTGAGAACTTCTCACACACTAAGTCACCATGGGAACTTGTCAGGCGCTCAGACTCCATGGGAACTTGTCACACTCTCAGTCTCCATGGGAACTTGTCACACTCTCAGTCTCCATGGGAACCTGTCACACTCTCAGTCTCCATGGGAACTTGTCACACTCTCAGTCTACATGGGAACCTGTCACACCATCAGTCACCATGGGAACTTGTCACACTCTCAGTCTACAAGGGAACTTGTCGCACTCTTAGTCTCCATGGATGGGGAACTTGTCGCACTCTCAGTCTCCATGGGAACTTGTCACACTCTCAGTCTCCATGGGAACTTGTCACACTCTCGGTCTCCAAGGGAACTTGTCACACTCTCAGTCTCCGTGAGAACTTCTCACACTCTAAGTCTCCATGGGAACTTGTCAGGCGCTCAGACTCCATGGGAACTTGTCACACTCTCAGTCTACATGGGAACTTGTCACACTCTCAGTCTACATGGGAACCTGTCACACTCTCAGTCTCCATGGAAACTTGTCACACTCTCAGTCTACATGGGAACCTGTCACACCATCAGACTCCATGGGAACTTGTCACACTCTCAGTCTACAAGGGAACTTGTCGCACTCATAGTCTCCATGGATGTGGAACTTGTCGCACTCTCAGTCTACATGGGAACTTGTCACACTCTCAGTCTACATGGGAATTTGTCACACGCTCAGTCTCCATGGGAACTTGTCACACTCTCGGTCTCCATGAGAACTTGTCACAAACTCAGTCTGCATGGGAACTTGTCACACTCTCAGTCTACATGGGAACTTGTCACACTCTCTTTCTCCATGGAAACTTGTCACACTCTCAGTCTCCATGGGAACTTGTCACACTCTCAGTCCACATGAGAACTTGTCACACTCTCAGTCTCCATGGGAACTTGTCACACTCTCAGTCTACATGGGAACTTGTCACACTCTCAGACTCCGTGGAAACTTGTCACACTCTCAGTCGACTTGGGAACTTGCCACACTCTCAGTCTCCATGAGAATTTGTCACACTCTCAGTCTCCATGGGAACTTGTCA